>NC_056747.1:523382829-523445329 GCF_019279795.1 Protopterus annectens | reverse complement strand
ATCAAACACCATATGGTCGATGTCTTCAAACATCAAACTTATAAAAAAAAGTACCCTAACGGGTTTAAGTAGGGGGGGCAAGCCTCCCTGCATCCCCCATACCCCCCGCTACTTAAATATACCAACTCTGAGACTGCACTACATTGCAGTAAATGGAAATCTCCCCTTACGGAGATTTCCATTTACACGTTCAATGTTGTGCTCTTTCGCTGTTCTCGTGTCGACAATATCAACTTCGATATTGTCGGCTTTCGAGAATATAATATAGACCAGGAGAATTTATCCCTAAAAATCACAAAGCCAGGGCAAACTACATAAAAAAACAAAGCCACATTAAAATAACGCTGCTGAGGGTTCACATTGGTTAAAACCAAGTTTTATTGAAAAATTGTGTGCTTTCTTTCCACAAAGGAGACTTCATCAGAATAAAAGGCTATTGAAAAAGCCACCTTTAAATAAAATGCATAAAGCCATTCTGTTGGTTAATTAAAAATTAATGAAATAGTTATGCATCTTTTTATTAATCTTAAAGCTGTATGCTTACTTGCTAAAGAAGTCAACATAAGTGAATATAGGGAGTATTAGGAACATTTCAGCCTTGTTAAATCAGACATAATACATATAACATCCTAACATTAGTTAGGGGTTATCCTGAGAACCTGGTCAGCGGCTTGATTAAATAAGTTTTCAACGAATGGAGGGCTCAATATTAACCAGAGACCAGAATTGGAGGAAGGAGGGGTTTAATATGAATAAGTGTTTGTTATATAACATAATCAGTTTTTTAAAGAGACAAGTGAAATAGTTAAGAGAAACTGGAACATTTTCAGAATTAATTCTGAGATACACAATATGTTGGAGATTGAACCCATTTTTATTACAAAGACTGCAACTAATTTTAAACAACTTTCTGAGAACAAAAAGTCTCAGGTGTTGTGAAACGACAAGGGTACTATCCCCTGTGGTTGCTGTAAACAATGCAGTTTTATAACAAAAGTACAAACCCTTCAACTTGACATAATCCTGAAAACTAAAGTTATATTTCAGAAAGGGAACTAACTGTTCCACCCCATGAGTTGTTTACTTACCAAAGTGTGAAGGTTCTTCAGCATTCTACATTGGTAAAACAGAGCGTGCACTGAAAATGTGCTTTTATGAACACCTTCATGACATTATCAGTTGCTTGTACCAACTTTAAAAAATTCTCTTTTGGTATATTAGAAAAAAATTAATGTTAACTCCAAAGGGGATGACTGGAAAGGTTGGCTTAATAAAAGAGAACTTATGTGGCAGCTTAGATTAGTGGCTACTTTTAAACAAAGGCTGAGTGAGCATTTATCTATAGCACCAGTTTTGAATATAGAGGCTAATAAATTATAACTGTAGTAAGGGTGTTACATGTGTTATGTCTGGTTTGACAAGGCTGAAATGTTCTAGGTATTGCCTATATCCATTTGTTATGTTGACTTTTTTAGCAAGTAAGCATCTAGCTTTAAGATTAATAAAGGGATGTGTAATTAATTTTTAATTAACCAATAGAATGGTTTTGTGCTTACTATTTAAAGGTGTCTGTTTTGATAGCCTTTTATTCTGATGAAGTCTCCTTTGTGGGACAAAAATGCTTAATTTTTAAATAAAACTTGGTTTTAATCACTGTGAACCCTCAGCAGCGTTATTTTTATGCGGTTTTGGTTGTTCATATACCACTACACTACATTTTATTGATTACATAAAAAAACCCACTTGTTTTTTTTTTTTCTTTGATGTAATGAAGACTCATTAAAGCAGCATTCTAGACTATTACTGTAATCTGCATGTGGGCCAAAATGTGTGGATTCATTGTGAACTAAATGGCAAAGCAGTAAAGCACCCAAATGGCTATACAAGTCAATTTCGTGGGACATGGCAATAAAGGAAGAGGTCAGTACAGCTGCATGAAGAGTTGCACCCTGTTTCTAAGAATGACATGTCATGAACTCCCCTACAAAATACACTTACCTGCTGATTCTACATCTTTGCTTACTCACACTGTACAAACACAATGTGTCACATGTGCTGTGCACAGCCATTGAAATCACATGCACTGTTCTGTTTATCCACAGCTTTTACACTGCCTGAATAAAATAAAGCATTTTTTCACCTTCTAGTAAGTTCTGGGGCATATAAAAACTGAATACAGTTTCAGTTACTATAGGACTTCCTCTCATTTTAACTAAAAAGCATAACTGTTAACTTCTTAGCACAAGTGCCAGGGACAAACATCCAAAATCAGGGTATTGGTCATATACTTAGACAGTAAATTAACCGGATTTGCATTAGCATACTTATTTATGAAGGGCGAGAAGTCTTAAACTGAAAATTTTATATTATTTATTGGCTCCAAGCCTCATAAGTTTGCCGGAGAACCAAATTTTATGAAGGAAAGACTTAATTTTATGAAGTAAAGAGTTGTGTACTGTTAGTAGTTGCTTGACTAATTGTATATCATTGCTGGCTGACTTCAGAGTTGTGCACTGTTATTTCTGCTTCACTCTATAGTTTTGCAGATCTCTGCTGAAGGTGTTGGTTTTCCCCTACTCACCCTCCCTATTCCTGTCTTGTTGTTTAAATTTGGAGTTGCCCGCCCCCACTGTAGATTTGATCTGGGACACTCCCCCCCAGTCCCATCTCTTTACCTCATTCTATCTAATAGACTCCTTCAGCACTTGTTTTTAGTCATTTTTAATTTAATTGCATTTTTTTAAAACTGTTTGGTCTAACATTGCTACATACTCAAGTGTGCTAGCTTGCACTGCATTTGAATTGTTTTTACTGCTGTTTTAGCTACTTTTCAGTATAAAAAAAACCAAAAAAACCCCAAAAATCTAAGCATGTTTCCTACCTTTCCTGTAACTAGTGTAGTCCAGATTCAGATTTGATGTATCCAGGACTGTTTGTAAGCTTCTGAGCCCCCCAAGCTTTCTGTGTTGAAGGGAAGCCTTCTAGCTTATCATTGGGAGTGGTAAGCACTAGGTAACCTATCTAATACATAAGGAGTGGTTCTGGCCCAGAAATTGTAGTTATTGACCATTTGGGCAGTTTTTCCATCTCTCTCAACTTTCTGATTTAAAAGTCCACATTTGCACTTGTTTCCCCCCCTTTCCTGTAACTAGTTTAGTCCAGATACAGATTCTTAGTTTTAGCACTTGAATTTGCTTATTCGTGATCAGCACTTGTTCAGAACTTGTAAGCACTAAATAACCTACTAATTACTACAGCACTCAACCTTCCTCACTACATAGAGGAAAAAAGTTTTGGTACTTACTTTCCTCACTTGCTTAGAGAAAAACAGCTCTTGTGCTCACTTTCCTCACTTATCTAGAGGAAAATAGTTTTTTATTTAGGCATGTCCAAGGGTCAGCTCCCAGTGTTCTCTCCTGTCTATCTGATGAATCTGGGCATCTTGGGGCAATGTAGAAATTGCCTCATGTACACAGACAGCTCTCTCCTCCTACCACCCAACACTACAACCTGTGAGAGATGCACTTATCTAGACAAACAGGAGGTAAAGCTCTCTCCAACCAAGACTGAACTTGACAGTCAAGAGGAGAAGGTAAACACTTAGACTACACCACACTAATCACATAGTCTCACTAAATCTACACCACCAAAATCCACACATAGAAACACAAAAACATCCGCAGAGGCTCTCAATAATAATCTGCTCACTCAACAGAGACCTCCAAAGCAGAAATGCAGGCAACCTCCACCCCCCCAACACAACCCAAATGACACATAACCCGCAGACTCAGTGTGCCACTCAACCACAGCCAATAAGGCAAAACAACATACCCAACGCACTAGTCATAGTTGACTCTAATAGTCAGGCACACTGATGTCCCACTCACCAGGCTAAACAAGGAGAAGGTTACTGTCAGCTGCCTGTCGGGTGCCAGGATCCACCACATAACCCGCACACTCAGGTCACTCCACAACAAGTACAGATATGACTCTGTCATTGTCCTTGTTGGTGTGAATGACCTGAGACATACCTCCCTGGACTACAGGAAAAGGGACATGGAAGAGCTCTCCGATCTTGTAGCCCAGGCCAGTATGACCCTAGCCCTGAGTAGCATTCTGCCATCACCCGGAATGATACCGCAGTACAAGGACAAAATGATTGACTTCAACAATTGGCTAAGCTTCTGGTGTAATTCTAAAGGGATCCAGTATCTGTATGCCTGGGATGACATGGTCAACAGACCACGATGCTTTGCCAGAGATGGCCTGCAACTGTCACTCCTGGGATTTCCAGATACTGGCTAATGTTCTTGCCGCCCCTATAGTGCCCTTTTTTAGGCAAGGTTCAAATGACAAATTCACCACTGTAACAGAAACAGGCAAGCAAAAACTGAGTGTGATGCTACTCAGTGCTAGATGTCTAAATCTCAAAATACACTCACTCGAGGCACTCCTTAAAATGGAGAATATCGATATCTGTACAGTGACTGAGACCTGGTTCAAGGCCCCAGAGAGCACCCCTGAACTACCAGGCTATAACTCATACCACACTTTTCGGCCATGTAACCTGGACGGGAATACCAGAGGCAGAGGTGTGTCCATATTCATTAAGGATATCCACACCTCCAGGCTTGTTGTTCAGCATAATGCAGCCAAGGTTATCCAAGTGCAACTAACTCTGGGCAAAACTGCAATCCAAATTGTAGCTTGCTACAGATCCCCCACCATGCCCCAGGATTCCCACTCCTCTTTCTTGATGTACTGGAAAATATTAGGGTTCAACCAAACACCCTAATAATGGGCGATTTCAACTACCCCACCATTAACTGGGAAAACTACTCATGTACCAACCCCTTTGCTCAACACTTTCTGGAATTCATAAACTCCAATGCCCTGGATCAACTTATCCACACCCCCACCAGGAGCAACAATATCCTAGATCTAGTCATTGCCAGCATGAGTGACCTGTGTTCCACACCTGAAGTCAATGCCTCTTTGGTCCGATCCAACCATAAGCTAATTACCCAAGATATTCACATCCTGCCCCAACCCCCAATTAAGGAAACCACAGTAAAACATTTCTCCAAAGCCAACTTCATGCTTCTTAAGACAGAAGTGGTGAACTTCATGACACCCATGCAGATGAACATTGCAGTTACGACTACTACAATTGCACTTAATAAGCATTTACATGAGTGCATGGATCATGCTATCCCAAACAGAACCAAGATATTATCCTTCCAAAAAAAGGAAGCCAATCTCATGGTCCCCTGCCATAAACAAACTGTACAACAGAAGGAAGAAACTGTTGCAAAAGAGAGTAAAATCCCATGAGTGGAGGAGCTCCGTGAAGCCTCAGTAAGAAGCTGTGATTCCTGATAAAATCCTCGAAAGCTAGTTAAGAAACAAAATCACCACTGATTCTAAAGACAACCACAAAGCATTCTATAGCTATGTCAAGAATCTCAATGGCAACACTCAGATCTGCTCTGAGTTGCAGCACAATGGTACTAAATATACAGACCCAACTGATATTGCTAACATCCTGGCAGATAGGCTCAGTGCTAACTTTACACCCCCCTCACCCCCTAAAGAGCCCGTCTCTGTACCGGAAGAATACAAAGTTCCTGTAATCACGTATGCACAGGTAAAAATCACACTCTCCAAAGCCAAGAACTCAGCATCCATGGGACCAGACAACATTCCAGGCTGCATTCTACACAAACTACAGAACGAACTGGCACCCCACCTAAGTACCATGTTCAGTCATAGCCTCACCTCAGGCTTTGTGCCTGCTGAATGGCGCACAGCAATGGTTATCCCACTCCACAAGGGGGAGCCACCGCGGACCCTGGGAGCTACTGCCCCATTAGCCTGATGAGCCTGGTCTGCAAGTCTATGGAACGTGTCATCATGGAAGTTATAAAGAAAGACATTGATAATCTCCAAACTCTGGACCCCACCCAGTTGGGGTTTATAAAAGGCAGATCATGTCTCCTAAACCTGATATACTTCTTTGAAGCAGTCACCAAACCGTAGACGAGGGTAAGGTGGTTCACACAGCCTATCTAGATCTTGCCAAGGCTTTCAACACCGTCCTTCACTCTGGAATTATAGATAAACTCACTAAACTAGGTATAAATCCCTATGTCACACGATGGCTTGCCAACTGGCTCACTGACGGAACCCACGCTGTGAAAGTAGCAGACTCCAAATCTGACTTCAGACCAGTGACAAGTGGAGTACCACAGGGTTCAGTCTTGGGTCCTCTCCTGTTTAGTATCTACTTCTCTGAAGTACAGGCTAACACATAAGGTCTTTGACTAACAAAGTTCACAGATGACTGCAAACTAGGTGCCATAATCGAAACTCCTAATGATGTGGACATCCTACAAAAGGGGCCTCACTGAGACAGATGCGTGGTGTCAAAGCCATGGCCTCAAGCTTAATGCCAAAAAGTGCATTGTCATTCCCTTTGGTAAAAACTCTGTACCGATGAACTACAACATAGGCGGTAATATACTTAACACCGAAAGTGTGATAAGAGATGTTGGGACACAGGTGGACAGTAGTCTCTCCTTTGATAATCACATTGCCACAATAGTCAGGAAATCCTTCTACGTGGCACACCTCATCACAAAAGGTTTCTCATCCAGAAAAAAGGAGGTCATTGTTCCCCCCTACTCATCACTCATTAGACCCATTATAGAGTACAATGCCCCTTTTGGTATGTACCTCACAAGACATCTACAACAACTGGAAAGGCCACAGTAATACCTCACAAAGAGGATTACCAGCCTCAAACCGATGCTCTACGCAGACTGTTTCAAAAAACTCCAGCTTTACTCCGTCGCGTATCGCCTACTCAGAGGTGATCTGTGCCTAACATACAAAGCTATGTCAAACCCAGAGCTGTTGGACATGCTCCACTTAAAGAAGTCCCAATCCCTCCGAGCTACACACTCTAGGGACCTAAACCTTGTCACCACAATAAAAAGAACATGCTGGAGGGATAGATTCCTGTCCCAGAGAATTCCCATACTCTAGAATAAACTACCTATCTATATCAAACAAAGCTCCTCATTAGTACTCTTCAAGAAAAATCTTGATGTTTGGATGAGAACTAGGAAATTCACCCCGGGGATCACTTCTGTGGCTCTGCTTGACAGTGGCACAGGAAAATAATTTTCTTGGGTGGCAAAAGCCAGAGTACCTTTTTGGCTGGGCTTGTATAGGCCCTAGGGCCAATAGCCTAGTACCTACCTTTGAACCTAAAATATGTCTGGCTAAATCAGGGACAGTTGAGAGATATAGTGAAAAGACCTATTCCTCTTGGCTTAGTTTTTAAAAGAAGAAATGCCTGTTCAGCTTCAATAACAGTACCCACAGCAATGATAAACAGACCAATGCACACTTGCATTTCACATGCACAAATATGCTGTGTTAAGTAAACACACACACACACAAAAGAAATCCATTACGAGACAATAAACTCATATTCACACACACACTTGACAACAAACACATAGTGGAACCAAACGCATACTCATGCGCAAGCATTTATTCATACACACACCCCTCAAGCAGAGTCAATCTACAGCAGGAGCCAGTACTTATTTAACTGGAAGAAAGGTGCCTACTCAAGATAGCACTGGTCTCTGCCTTCTGTCCTGCCCAGTTACTTGTCTTCTACACTGGCAGTTGGGTAGCATATTTTTTTAAGCAGAATGTCTCTCTACACTGGCAGTTGGGTAGCACATTTTTAAGCAGAATGTCTCTGTAGTGCCTTGTTTCCCACTCTGAGCTCAAAAGCATGAGGAACAGGGCACAGAGAGAGAGTAGACCTCATTGAGGAACTAGTTTTTCATATCGTTGCAGCTCCCAATCAGCAGTATTTACATATGGCATTGGAATGCATAGGTCTGGTTTGATACTAAAGTCTGGAGGCACTTAAAAGACCCAATGAAGCTGTCCAGATGTAAATACATGTCAGCTCAGTGAGTGATTTTAATGTGTTGTATATCATTTTTTTTTAATTACTTAAAGTAAAGGGGCAGGTTTAATTAAGGGTATTAGATGTCAGTGCCCTGTTCTTATAACTGAAGGGTAGAACATGACTGACAGCATCTACCTAATTAAAATAAGGGGTACAGTAAGCGATGAGGTGAGCAGGTCAATACAATCATCTTTCCTGGAGACACTGTGGACTGGAATTCATGAATGCCTGCTCATCATGCTAAGCATGTGTATGTAATGAGCAGGGTGTTTGTGATTCATTAAACAGCACTCATTACACATTGTGGACAGCTGGAAAACAAGGTTACTCAGAAGAATGTGCTAATGGTCATATAATGAGAAGTATTGTATGCATTTCAGAGCTTTACCAGAAAGGCTCATCCAGACTCTGCTACACTTTGCTGTGAAGGAAAGGTTAGTTTGTTTTTATTTTTTGTATTACTGTATTGCCTTTTTATATTTTGAATACTGTAGTTTGTTTTCTTTACCTTGTGTTTTGCTTGCATTCTGTTTTAACAGCATATTAAAACTTCAAAAGAGACCACAGCTCTCTCTGTTCTGAGTCAGGCAGAAATGCCACTGTCTCTCTAGTTGCCTGCCTCTTATGTTAATCTGACCATATATCTCATTTCTCTCTACTTTCACTGGCTTATGTGAGTAATCACAAAATCATCATTTTTGAAATCCCACCCCTTCAATTATTTAAATTTATTGGCCATCCTACAGTATTTCATAGTACCAAAATACAAAAGTGACCACCCCTTTCAATCCATCTTGCTGTTTTAAAAATAGTAACTCTCCACTAAACCTTAACTTTTTAAACAGGTAAAACTCAAGTTACCTACTTTCACATCTAACTTCTCTAGTGCACACTGCAGAGTGCATTCTTTTCAATCTTACCTTTAAGCATCCCTGTGACTAGCACTTTCTCTAATACCTGCTGGAAAGCACTAGGAAGCCTTAAACTCATACAAACACTGAACTCTCCTTGTTAACAAGGAGAAATTAATAGTAGGCACTAAACAGCCTATAATTGCAAAGTACCTTGCTAAGGAAACAGCTCCTATACTTTACAAAGAAAAAAAAGCCCCAAACCAGGCATGTCCAAGGGTCAGCTTCCGGTGATTTCTCCTGTCCACCTGGTGAATCTGGGCATACTGGGGCAATGCAGCAATTGCCTCATGTACACAGACAACCCTCTCCTCCTACCACCCAACACTACAACCTGTGAGAGATGCACTTACATAGCCAAAATGGAAGCAAAGCTCTCTCCACCCAAGATTGTGCTAAACAGTCAAGAGGAGAAGGTTAACACCCACACTACACCGCAAGCAACGCATAGCCCTTCTAAACCCACACCACCAACACCCACATATAACAACACTAAATCCACATATGCAGAGGCCCTTGACTGTAATCTGCCCAAGCAACAAAGACCTCTGAAGCTGAAACGCAAACAAACGCCAATCACAACCAAAGTATCACATAGTTCACAACACCAGTGTGCCACCCAGCAACAGCCCCTAAGGCAAGACAATGTACCTAACACTTTAGTCATGGGTGACTCTATAGTCCGGCACACTGATGTCCCTCTCACCAGGTTGAATAAGGAGAAAATTACAGTCAGCTGCCTGTCGGGTGCCAGGATCCGCCACATAACGCATGCACTCAAGTCACTCCACAACAAGTACAAATATGACTCTGTCATTGTCCATGTTGGAGTGAATGACTTGAGACGTACCTCCCTGGAGTACATGAAAAGAGACATGGAAGAGCTGGATCATGTGGCCCAGGCAGGTATGACCCTAGCCCTGAGTAGCATCCTGCCTAGAATGATACCACAATATAAGGATAAAATGATTGACTTCAACAATTGGCTAAGCTTATGGTGTCATTCAAAGGGGATCCAGTATCTGTCTGCCTGGGACGACATGATTGACAGACCACGATGCTTTGCCAGAGATGGTCTGCACCTGTCGCCCCTAGGATTCAGGTTACTGGCTAAGGCTCTTGCCACCCCTATAGTGCCTTTTTTAGGCAAACTTCAAAGGACAAAACCACCACCGTAACAGGTACAAGCATGCAAAATCTGAAGGTAATGCTACTCAATGCTAGAAGTCTAAACCTCAAACTGCACTCTCTCGAGGCACTCCTAAAAATGGAGAACATTGATATCTGTGCAGTAACTGAGACCTGGTTCAAGGCTCCAGAGAGAACCCCTGCAATACCAGGCTACAACTCTTACCACACTTTTCGGCCACCAAACCAGGACCGAAACACTAAAGGTGGAGGAGTGTCAATATTCACCAAGGATATTCACACCACCAGGCTAGTTGGCCAACACAATGTGTCTGAAATTCTCCAAGTGCAACTAACACTAGGTAAGACTGCAATCCAAATTGTAGCTTGCTACAGATCCCCCACCATACCCCAAGATTCTCACTACACCTTTCTAAACATACTAGAAAATATTAAGATAGAACCAAACACCCTAATACTGGGTGATTTTAACTACCCTGCCATTAACTGGAAAAACTACTCATGTCCCAACACCTTTGCGCAACAGTTCTTGGAATTCATAAATTCCAATGCCCTGGATCAACTAATCCATAGTCCCACCAGGGGCTCCAATATCCTAGACCTGGTCATTACCAACATGGGAAATCAGTGCTCCATACCTATGGTCACCCCCTCGTTAGTCAGGTCTGACCATAAGCTAATCACCCTTAACATCCACATCCCACCCCCACCCCCAGTAAAGAAACCACCATAAAAACTTCTCCAAAGCCAACTTCATGCTACTCAAGTCAGAAGTGAAAACTTCATGACACCCATGCAGACGGAACTGAAAGTTCAACTGCTGAATCCTACACTAAGGCACTGTACGAGCACATCCACTCATGCATGAATCGTGCCATCCCAAATAGAACCAAAATGCTCTCATCCAAAAAAAAGGAAGCCAATCTGGTGGTCCCCTGCCATAAACAAACTTTACAACAAAAGGAAGAAACTTTTGCAGAAAAGAGGAAAATCCCAGGATGCAAAACTCCTTACTAGCCTCAGTAAGAAACTGAGATGCCTCATAAAATCCTCCAAAGCTAGTTACGAAAATAAAATTGCCAAAGATTCCAAAGACAACCACAAAGCATTCTATAACTATGTCAAGAATCTAAATGGCAATGCTCAGATCTGCTCTGAGCTAAACCAGAATGGCATTAAATATACTGATCCGAAGGATATTGTCAATATCCTGGCAGATCGATTCAGTGCTAACTTCACCCCCCTCTCACCCCCTCAATGGCCCATCTCAATACCAGAAGATTGCCAAATTCTAGTAATAATGGCCACACAGGTACAAAACGCACTCTCTAAAGCCAAGAATACAGCATCCATGGGACCAGATGACATCCCGGGCTGTGTACTACATGAACTACAATATGAACTGGCACCTCACCTAAGTGTCATGTTTAATCATAGCCTCACCTCAGGTTTCGTGCCCACTGAGTGGCGCAGAACTACAGTTATCCCAATCCACAAGGGGGGATCCACCTTGGATCCCAGAAACTACCGTCCCATCAGTCTGACAAGCCTTATCTGCAAGGTCATGGAACGTATTATCATGGAACTTATAAACAAAGACATTGGCAACCTTCAAACACTGGACCCCACCCAGTTTGGGTTTGTGAAGGGCCGATCTTGTCTCCTGAACGTGATTGACTTCTTTGAATCAGTCTCCAGAGCCATGGACAAGGGTAAGGTGGTCCACACAGCCTATCTAGACCTTGCCAAGGCCTTTTGACACCATCCTCCACTCTGGAATCATAGATAAACTTACTAAGTTCGGCATTAATCCCTATGTCACCCAATGGGTTGCTAAATGGCTTACTGATAGAACCCACACTGTAAAAGTAGCCGACTCCAAATCTGGCTCCAGACAAGTGACAAGTGGAGTACCTCAGGGTTCAGTCCTGGGGCCGCTCTTGTTTGGCATCTACTTCTCTGAAGTACAGGTCAACACTAAGGGACTCTGGCTAACAAAGTTTGCAGATGACTGCAAACTGGGAGCCATTATTGAATCCCCAAATGATGTGGATACTCTACAAAAGGGCCTTACAGAAACAGATGCTTGGTGCCAGAGCCATGGGCTCAAGCTCAATGCCAAGAAATGTATTGTTATCCCCTTTGGGAAAAAACATGTATCCATGAATTACCATATAGGTGGCAGTACACTAAACACAGAAAGTGTGATAAGAGACTTAGGGACACAGGTGGACAGTGGTCTCACCTTCGATAACCACATCGCCACAACAGTCAGGAAATCCTTCTATGTGGCACACCTCATCATGAAGGGCTTTTCATCCAGAAAAAAGGAGGTCATTGTCCCACTGTACTCATCCCTCATTAGACCCATTATAGAATAAATGCTCCATTTGGTATGTACCTCTCAAGACATCTGCAACAACTGGAAAGGCCTCAGAAATACCTCACTAAAAGAATCACAGGCCTAAAGCAGATGCCCTACGCTGACCGCCTTAAAAAACTCCAGCTATACTCTGTCGCATATCGTCTACTCAGAGGCAATCTCTGCTTAACATACAAGGCCATGTCAAACCCAGAGCTGTTGGACATGCTACACTTAAAGAAATCCCAATCCCTCAGAGCTACACGTCCAGGGATCTAAACCTTGTCATCACAATAAACAAAACATGCTGGAGAGATAGGTTCCTGACCCAGAGACTCCCCAGACTCTGGAATAGATTGCCCATACATGTCAAGCAGAGTGCCTCTTTGGACCTCTTCAAGAGGAACCTTGACAATTGGATGGGAGAAAGGAAATTCACCCCAGGGATCACGTCAGTCGCCCTGCTAGACAGGGGTCCAGGAAAGTAAATAATGTGGGAAGAAATAGCCAGGGAGTTGTTATGGCTAGGCTTGTATAGGCCCTAGGGCTGATAGCCGAGTACCAACCTATGAACCTAACAAAATTAAAAAAAAGATGGAGTAATTCAGAAATGTGTAAAACAAGAGCAAACCTGTCGAGTTCATTTTAGCACTGAATTCTAACATATGCTAGAATATAGCCACAGGAAAAGTTTAAACAATGTTAGGGGTTGCTGCAGTCATTGTTAACCTGTATCTGCAAGGGACTCTAATAGAGAGTGCTGCTTCAGCTAGATATCCATGAAGGCCTAGGGTTTTTAGACCATGTTTGACCTACCTTGAGCTACACAAAATAGAAATAGTGGACTGCTACAGGATGGACAGGGATGCCATGCAGGAAGTAGTAGACATCTGTCGACACTATGTGAGGCCCCATGAGTATCATGGAGAACCAATCCCAGTGGATATTAAAATATGTAGAGCTTTGTATATTTTAGCTACATGAGCTTTTCATTGACCTGCAGGGGACAAAGTAGGGGTTTCACAACTGTCTGCCTCAAGAATACTCCACCAGTTACACAGTGCAATCCTTCAACATTTGGGGGAGCATATGTGGCTTCAACATACACCAGAGGAGAGAGCTAGCACCATGCAAAATTTCTATACCCTAGCCCATTTCCCCAAGATATTGAGGGCCACAGACTGCACCCACATAGAAATAAAGGTCCCCCTGGTGTACTGGAAAGGAGTTATGTGAATAGAAAAGGTTATCACTCTATCAACTGCCAGGTGGTCTTTAACTCATTCACTCCAGAGCATGTCAGAAAATGCTGCCTGCTTACTTCCACCATAGGAACAACAGTGCAGCCTGAGCTTATTTTCAGATAATCCATTTGTAATACCATACAGAAAACAAATGTTTATAACTCTTAAACCATAAGGGCTGGACTGAAAGTGTAAATGCAAAAGTTGTTCAGCAGACACTGACCTTTCCAACAGTGTAAATGTTGATAATGTGTATGTAAGTCATTATTAAATATTTGCCAAGGAATGCTGATATTGTGCATATTGTTTACCTTTTTGGTACAGTAAATCACAAAATATTGGTGAATGTACCATGAAGACCCATACAATTTGTAATTATTTTGTATGAATGTTAGGTTTAAAATTATACCTTAACCATTACTGTGTGACGCTACATTACGGAGATATTCACAGAAATATGATTAATATTATATTTCTCATAATTGATAAAGCATATCTCATCACCTGTAACAGACAAAGGCTACATAATCCATGTACAAGTTGTGTGGCTCAATGTCAGCTTCAAAATGATACATCATTTGTATCATCACTATGCTTTCTTGCAAAGATATGGGCATAATAATAAGTATTGGAAATGTATAATTTTCATAATCCTGCAAGACTAAACAAACTGTAATATATATACATGTATAACAGTGCACAGACACAGTTCTTTTACCATGTTGTAAGGAGTAGTACTGTCTTCAAAATAGGTATTATTTGGCACACTGACATGTTCCCTTGCAAAGTTATTTACCAATATATGAAAAAAAATCATAATTTCCATAACCTAAGTCCAAAACAAACTTTGATATCTTTCCATGTGTACAATATACAGGCACAGTTCTTTTACCATGTTGGAACTATGAATACTGTCTTTAAAATGAGGTATTACTTAGCACATTCAGATGCTCCCTTGCAAAGTTATTTACCAAAATATAAAAAAAAATCATAATTTCCATAACCTAAGTCCGAAACAAACTTGATATCTGTCCATGTGTACAACATACAGGCATAATTCTTTTACAATGTTGCAACTATTAATACTGTCGCCAAAATGAGGTATTACTTAGCATATTCAGATGCTCCCTTGCAAAGTTATTTACCAAAATATGAAAAAAAATCACAATTTGCATAACCTAAGTTCAAAACAAACTTTGATATCTGTACATGTTTACAACATACAGGCACAGTTCTTTTACCATGTTGCAACTATTAATACTGGCTTCAAAATGAAGCATTACTTAGCACATTCAGATGCTCCCTTGCAAAGTTATTTATCAAAATATAAAAAAAAACATAATTTCCATAACCTAAGTCCAGAACAAACTGATATCTGTACATGTGTACAGCATTCATACCCAGTTAGTATACAAACACAAAAGAAATAAAAAGGTCGCAAGACATAAGGCTCTAAAACATACAGTTTATTTTACTCGGACAAGGTAAGCGCTTTCACCACCTTCCTGGTGGCTTCCTCAGACCATTAATAACTTTTAACATACTCATTCGTATTTAAATACAACTTCACTTACTTTTCATAAAATAAATTCACTTGCTGCTTGTAATTTCATTCTCTCACTCTCAGTATAATCAGGCGCATGCTCCCTAATGCAGTATACATCACTCGGCTAGCAAGTCCAGGATTTCCTAAATAACAGTATACCTAACAGTTCTAAAAACATATATAAAATCTAATTCTACCATTCAATTACTTGATATGTTCTATATATTTATTTGAACTACATTAAACATTATATATACTAAGCCTAGGCAACTTGTATATAAGCAGATAAACATTAGCAAAAACGCTTAATAATGATAAAATCATTTATACATCTCTATGTTTGCATGTGCATAAATATATGATCTTACTAACAATATGATACATAGATTTAGATTTATGGTTGAAATAGTAGATGTAGGTGATAGGATGGGAGACATGAAGAATAAAGTGGAGAGTAGGGAGCTTAAATGGATCCTTAGATTGAGGGCAGACAAAGGACATGGATTGAATACAAAAGTTTCAGTTAAACCGGTTTTAGAATCTAGAGGGGTTAGAAATTAATGGAATGTATATACATGGCTGTGGAATATATGTTCTACAGTAACTGATGGGTATGTAGATATATGTATATGTGACTATACGTGCAAGCTTATAAAATTTGTTTTATAGTGTTTAACAATATTTATGTGCATTTAAATTCATATACATTTAAATATATCTATGCACACGCAAACATAGGCATATATATATATATATATATATATATATATGTAAGATGTTATTATTATTCTTTTTATTTCTTTGTTAAGTATGTTTTAGTAATATGCATTTACTCGTATATAAGTTTGGTAGGTTTAGCATATATGCACATGATATATATGAAGTTCAATGAATTAATGTAATTCCAAGATATATATATATATATATATATATATATATATATATATATATATATATATATATAGAAAGTACAGTTGTTTACACTTACCATAAATGTAGATGTCTGAGTGTATTCACTCTTACAGTCGTCACACTTGGGTTATCTGCCTGCAGGTAGCCCTCAGTCAGCCCGAATACCAGAGACTTAGTATTTCTGCATTGGTTGCTGTCACTCCAGGACTGACGTCAGGTCAACAGGGGTATAAAAACAGGCAGCTGATGCCATTACATCAGTTTTTCTTGCCCGAAATGTCAGGAGCCCCCAAATAGGGAGCTAAGTTATGGTGGAAAAAACACCATCAATAAAAAGTAAATACCAATAACTCTGTAAGGGGTGAGTAATGCATTTAGAGAAGTAGAGAGAGAGATGGGGGCTGGAGGGTGGGAAGCCAGGACTGCAACAGTGAATACACTCGAACATCTACATTTATGGTACATGTATACAACTGTACTATGTTCTTTGTGTTTCACTGTTGCAGTCATTACACTTGGGTTGATTCCCAAAGCTGAAGAATGGGTGGATGCAGTCAAGAAGAGATGGGGCTGGCTAGTATGCCCTGCAGGACTGCTGTAGAAAAATTAGCCCTGGATTTGGAAAAGATAGGCAGGTGGTAATGCTTGGTGAGGGTATGAACAGAACTCCAGGTTGCAGCTTCCACAATGTCCCTGGTAGGGACTCCAGTGAGGAATGCTGTAGAGCTAGCCCTGGTAGAATGGGTTCTGACACCCTGATGGGTTGGTTTCCCATATTGTTTGCAACATAAATGGATACAGTGTGCTATCCATTTGGAAATAGTTTGTTTATATATGGTTTGCCATCTGCCCCAGATGCAAAGCTGAGTAGTAGTTGGTCAGATTTTCTGAAGGGCTTAGTCCTGTCAGGGTAGAATCTGAACTATCTGTGCACGTCTAAAGAGTGCAGGATCCTTTCCCCTTTATTTTGAGGATTGGGAAAGAAGTTTGGCAAATGGATAGATTGGTTGAGAGCTGCACTGGACACTACTTTAGGCATAAAAGTAGGGTCAGCATGAAAAATAATGAAGGGTTCCACAGCCATAAGTGCTTGTAGCTCAAACACTCTTCTAGCTGAAGTGATGGCCAGAAGCAAAGCTGTTTCCAAGAGAGGAATTTTAACTCTGCTGATGCTGCAGGTTCAAAGGGGGTAGTGTGAGCTTTTCCATTACAAAGTTAAGGTCCCAAGCCAGAGTGGGTGCTCTCCTTGATGACCTTAAATTGTTGCCCCTCTCAGGAACTGTTTGATGAGAGGGTGAGAGAAGAGAGGTGGCTCAGTGTTGTAATGAGCCGAGATGGCAGAGGCATGGATCTTAATGGAAGAGAAGGAAAGGCCTCTGTGGAGTAGATCTGCTAGGTAATCCAGGATTAGAGGTAAGGAGGGCAGAGCAGTGTCTGCTCCTTTAGATTGAATCCAGGAACAATACCTTTCCCACTTATCAGCATAGGATTTCCTTGTACTGGGTCTTCTGGCTGGTCACTGGGGGAGACCTTAAAGAATATGCCAGGCTGCAAGTTTCAGGGTTTGCAGCTGCAGAGGCAGGATCTGTCCTTCCTGCTGAGTGAGGAGGGCTGGGATCTGAGGTAGATGCCGTGGTGACACTGGTGACACCGGTGACAGGCTGCGCAGTAGTGGGTGCCAGTGCTGGCATGGCCAGTCTGGAGCAATCAGGATTGCCCTTCATCTATCCTCTCTTATCTTGAGTAGTAATTTTGAAAGAAGAGGCAGAGGGGGAAACACATAAATTGAGAGGTTTACCCACTGGAAGTATAGGCCATCCACTTTTCATGCTATACTGTTTGGTGTCCTGGTGCAGAATTTGCTGATCTGGTGATTGTAGGGGGAGGCAAAAAGGTCTACATATGGTATCCCCTATTTTTGGGTAACAGGCTGAAAGTGCTGGGATTTAATTGCCACTCGTGGATCTAGGAGATTTCTGCTTAAGTCGTCTGCCAGAGAGTTTTGTTTGCCTGGCAGGAATTGAGCTTGCAGATGGATCTGCATGCCAAGTGCCGTGTTCCACAGTGTCATGGCTAGCCTACAGAGTGGGTAAGAGTGGGTTCCCCCCTTCTTATTGATGTACCACAAAACTGTGGTGTTGTCTGTTTTTATTAGCAGGGGTCCTGGTGAGAGAACGGATCTAAAAGCTGTCAGAACATGCTGAACAGCTAGTATCTCTTTTTGGTTGATGTGCAGATGAATTTGACTTGGGCTTCAGTGGCTCTGAATGCACTTATCTCCCAGATGTGTCCCCCAGGCAGTCTGATGCCTCTGTGGTTAGGGTCTGGGTGGCGTAGGGTTGTGTAAAGGGAAGCCCCTTGTGGTTGCATGCTGCTGCCCACCAAAGAAACTCTGTCCTTATACAAGGTATGATAGTTATGGTGGTTTCCAGGTCCTGATAATGTTGGCACCAAAGACTTTTTAAGTACCATTGAAGTTTCCTCATATGCAGTCTGGTGTATGGAATTAGTAGAATGCAAGAGGTCATGAACCGTAGAGCCTGCAGTATTTTCCTTGCAGATAGTTGGGTTCTGGTGGCCATTTGAGTGAAGTAGCCTGTTATATAGGCTTGTTTTTCAGGAGTAAGAAATGCCATCTGGGAGGCTGTGTCTAACTTGCTCCCAGGAATACAATCTTTTGACTAGGGACTAGTTTTGATTTCTTTTCATTGATAGTGCACCCTGGGGAGGTTAGAAGGTTCTTTACAAATGTCAGGTGCTGCATCATGTCTAGGGTGACTAGCCAGGCCTCTTTGGACAGCATAGGAAGAAGCTGCTGAAGGGTAAGCATTTTGAATTTTGGTACCACCAGGAAGGTGTTTAGAATGGAAAGATCTAGGATTGGGCACCAAGTGCCCTCTTTTCTGGGTACAAGGAAAAGTCTGGAATAAAACCCTTGACCTATCAGTCCTGCAGGAACAGGTTGAATTGCCCTTATGGAGAGAAGGGCTTGAACTTGGTTTTGTGCCCCTGCCCACTGGTTTGGAGGAAGGTCTGGGAACCTTTTCAGGGTCAGCAGTATGTGGAAGTAAAATTTGTACCTCTGAAATGTTGAGGACCCATTGGTCTTTGGTGATGGAAGTCCAGTTTTTTGCATGGTGGGCAAGTTTTCCTTCTTGGTGCACAAGCAATTGGGCAGAGGTGAGGAGTGGGGTTGACAAGTCATTGTGAATTATTTCCATAAGGGGGTGGCTTAGCACTTCCTGTTTTAGAAGTGGAGGTACTCCATTGTTTAGATCTCTGCATACCCTGAGACTGTAATCTGAGTAGGTCTGTTTCCCCTGATCTAGTTTGAGATGGCCTTGAGGGGGCTGGAAAGGACCAATTTTTGGGGGGGTAATGCCTACTGAATCTTGGAGGCTGCACCTGCAAAATATCTTTGACTGTCTGCATAGACTTAGCTTTTTCTTCCATCTTTTTAGAACCTCTTCTACTTTGGTGCCAAACAGTCTGTCTTTATTCAAAGGGGCGTCTAGTAATTTTGATTTGACATGGTCTAGCAAGGTCTGCTCCTTAAGCCAAGCATGCCTTCTCAGTACAGAACCAGTGACTGCTGCCCTGCAAGATGCTTATAGGGCTTCAAACCCACATTGCAAGGTATGCTTGCTGACTTGGCTTACAGAATGCATAAGCTCCTGTAATTCTTTATTTTCTGCACATTCTGTAAAGGTAGATAATTTTTGCTTAAGTTCCAAAATATGTTGCTGGTATTTCAGCATGTGAAACTGGCAATTCACTGCCCTAATGGATAGAGTTGCAGAGTTGTATACTTTTTTACCCCATCTCTCTAAAGCTCAGGAATCCCTCTCCGAAGGGGTGGGATTCTTAGCTGTAGTTGCCTTTATACCTTTAGCTCCTTGGGAAATGACCTCTGAGTCAGCAGTAGGATTTTTGAAAAGAAATTTGTGAGAGTCGGGAACTCTGTAGTACCTGTCTGGTTTCCATGGAGCAGGGGGTGAAGTATCAGGAGTCAGACTGGATTCCATGAAGTCATCATCCACAACATCCAGAACAGGAGGGATAGCTAAGGGTCTATGTTGTGGCAAATCTGAGTCTCTTTTTGGACTGAGGATAATCTTGGCATTTCCAGTGGAAATGCTCTCTTAAAGTATGAAGGGTTTCACCAAAAGAAAAATCCTCTGGAGGGGAAGCAGAGGGAATGGATTCCTCTGCATCTGAATCCTCGTAAGCAGATAAAGGCATGTCTTCATATTCAGAAATGTCAGAGTCGTCAGACTCTTGGTTAGTTAAAGCTGCTGGGGACAAGTCCCTTTTTCTCTTAGTAGGGGAAGGCTGGCTTCCCCTAATCAGCATGATCAGGTCTTCTGCCATTTTAAGCATTTGAGATTGTGGCAAGGAAGCAGGTGCTTGAGATTGGGTCATCAGATTTTTAGGCATAGCTCGTACTCTTGGCTTTAGAAACTCGGTAGTTTTAGACAAAACTGAAGACGCGAAAGAAGTCATCAGTTTGTGTCGAGTATCGGTAATGCAAAGAACTTCCTCAGAAAACGGTGCCTGCTCAGGGGCTCCGGACCCATCCAGGGTAGAGACATCTGCAAGTTCCGTAGTCAAAGAATAGTCTCATGGCATACCAGACTCTGAATGGGTCTCGGTAGTGGCCTGCGAATCCATCGAAGTGGGCATCAGGAGCTGCGAAAACACCTCATTGAGTACTGGCGATTAGCTTAACAGAAGCGTTGTCGGTAGTTTTGGACCTGTGCGATCTGCCTCTGTCTTTATCCTTATGTTTTTTCGGAAGATCGGTAGTCGGATGCCTTACCAAAGCCATTTCGGAATACAGCGATCGAGTGCAAAAGTATTTAGCGACAATAAGGGCCTGATGATGAATAGTTTGGGCACTGAACAAAGCACAAAACTGACAGCAAGGGACGTGGTGGTCTGGGCCTAAACAGGTGACACAGTAAGAATGGAAGTCTCGGTGTGGTATTTGCTTTCCACAGGCGAGACAATTGTTAACTTTTTCTGACATTGGTTAGAGCAAGAAAAAAGGATCCCCAATGGGGTACTTGGCTTTAGAAGACTTCAGGATGATTCAATTCGGAAATGAAAACTCGGGTAGGGGCCAACCTGCACTTGTGCGAACTTCTTCTCTTTCGTGCTCCTCGGCAAGAAAGACTGATGTAATGGTGTCGGCTGCCTGTTTTTATACCCCTGACGACCTGACGTCAGTCCTGCAGTGACAGCAAACGATGCAGAAATACTAAGTCTCTGGTATTCAGGCTGACTGAGGGCTACCTGCAGGCAGATAACTCGTGTGATGACTGCAACAGTGAAACATGAAGAACATCATATTAAGTGTGGTTTATAATGTTTCATAGTATTTGATGAGCATATATATGCATATACAACTGAATATATTTATGCACATGCAAACATAGACATGTATAAAAGATTTTATTATTAAGCATTGTTTGCTAATGTTTATCTGCTTATATATGTTAGCTAGGCTTAGTATATATGAAGTTTAATGTAGTTTATAGATATATATATATTTGATTTACTATCATATGTTCGAATGGAACTCCGTCGACTGCACTTTTGTCGAACACGGAAAATTGAAAACGGTAACGTCAAACTCCAAAAGCCAACCTAGGAATGGGTTTTAACATGGATTGACATAGGTGTTCACTGCTATTGCTGAATTACAAACCTCTCCCCTATCTCGACCCATGTTAAAACCCGTTCCTAGGCTGGCTTTTGGAGTTCGACATTACCATTTTCGATCTTCCATGTTCGACAAAAGTGCAGTCGACAGAGTTCCATTCGAAAATATGATAGTAAACCATATATATATATATATATATATCAAACATATCAAGTAATTGAATAGAAGAATTAGATTTTATATATGTTTTTAGAATTGTTAGGTGTACTTTTTGTTTAAGAAATCTCTGACTTGCTAGCCGAGTGACGTATGTTGCATTAGGGAACATGTGTCTGATTATACTGAGAGTGAGAGAATGAAATTACAAGCAGCATGTGAATTTAATGTATGAAAAGTAAGTGAAATTGTATTTAAATATGAATGTTATTAATGGTCTGAGGAAGCCACCAGGAAGGTAGTGAAAGCGCTTACCTTGTCTGAGTAAAATAAACTGTATGTTTTAGAGCCGTACATCTTGCAACCATTTTATTTCTTTTGTGTTTGTATACTATTGACTGTTTGCAGCTGCACATTTATCTGCTTAGTATTTTGTTGTATTTCTCTTATCTGGTTTGTGGATATGAGCAGAAGTATGGCGGAAAGTAATGGAATCGAGTTGGATTATAACCCATTGGAGGCTCGTAGCGGTAAAAAGTCTGATAGTTTGAACAGTGTGTTATATAAAGAGATAAATCCTCTCCTGATGGATATGCAGGGAGGGGGAAGAGATGTTAAGTAAGGAAGAAGCAAATGCTGACCGCACTAGATTTAGACAATGTCTTCATAAATTGGACAGGCGCAAAGGTTTCACATTGAGGCTTGCCTTCATTATAAGGTAGTGCCGAGAGGACTGAAGGTCCTAAAGATGCCAGTATATGGTACTCAATATCCTGAACTACTGGCATGCTGGGAGAAAATAAATATAGGTTCATAGGTTGGTACTGGGCTATCTGCCCGAAGGCATATATTAGCCCAGCCACGTTGTGTGGTATTCACCGCCCCTTTAGTAGTTCCATAGACCCTTGTACTAGCAGCTAGTACCCTTGGAGTCTAGCTTCAGCTATCTGAGGCTTATGAATGAGTTCTTTAGACCTGAGGAGGAGAAATGTATAAAAGAAACAGAGAAGCAACAAGAGGAGTTATGTGGACAATATCCAGTAAGGATGGTGGATCGAGCTATTAATGGAATTGCAGAGATTGTGTGTTTGTATGATAAAAAAATGATTATACAAAAACATAAAAAGCGTGATAGGGATTAATCAGATTTCAACAAGGGACAAGTTTTCTCCTGGCCTAAAGTGGAGGCTAGGAGAGAAACAAGCATTTCACACAGTAACACTGCTACTCAAAATATAGAACAACTTGCTTCACAGAATGTGGCCCAGGACATTGAACGAACTGATAAGCCTGAAAGTAGTAGACAGGCATTAATTGTGATGCCTGAGAATGGAACTGACAATAGAAGGGCTACTCTTGTTGAAATGCCACAAGAAATAGTTTCACAGAGGGTTAGTAACCAGAGTGATTCTCTAGAAGTTCCGCCAGCACAAGTAATAGTGAGAAGGAATATCACTTCTCCAACAACACCTCAGGTTTTTCTGAAATTCCCACTGCCTATATGTCAACAGAGGGGGAGAGAACAGTATCGCTCGGTGAGCAGAGGGAGAAGAAAATGCAAAGAACAGGTAGAGCCAATGAGCTATCCCACCCTCAAGAAGATGTGGAATCAGGTGGAGAGATAGTGTGGAATATTTCCCACAAAATGTTGACTGAATATGAGCTATCTGTGCCGAGTAAAGGCTTGTCCTTTATTCTGGCGCAAGGTTCTGATTTATGTGATACCTTGATTGATTTGAAACTATTCTGTAGAAATATGTTAAAACTGATATATCATGAAAATGAATCGATAAATAATATGATACCTGTAAACCACCCGGTGGTTGAAGCATTTAATAAAGTTTGTATAGAGGAACTGCATGGAATACTAGGGCAGAAAAAACAAGGGAAGAGGTTTGTGAATTTGAGTAAATTTGAACTGGAAGCATTGAAACAGCTAACAGCAGATATGCCCATAATGATACGACCTGCCGATAAGGCAGGATGATAGTAGTTATGGACAAAGATTATTATATGACTTCTTTGAAATTTATGTTGAGTGATATAAGTGTATGCAAACAGGTTCCCAAATGTGACATTGAGTGTATGGTTAAAAAAGTCCATCTTAGTTTAAATAATTGTTTAACATGCTATGAGATTACCCTAGATTTGATGCATTTTCTTAATGTTGAACATCCAATTATACCTATGTTTCAAGGATCTCCTAAAATACATGAAGACCCTGTGAGGCCAGCCTTTAGACCCATAATAGCAGGGAGGGGGTGGCTCACAGAACCTTTTTCTGTGTTCATAGAGAAACATCTGGTATTGGCGAAGACAGAGATAGTACCTAAGGACACGAAAATGTTTTTGCAGGATCTGTATAGGTTCATGCATAGTTATCAAGGGACTAGGGAAGTTATACTTATAACATTAGATGTAGTCTCTTTATTTACAAGCATTGCAAATTATATTGAGGTAGAACATGTGAGGAGACATTTAGAAAGCAAGAGTGGATATGATAAAATGTTAGTGGACTTACTTTGTTATGTAACACTATGTTCATGAACAGACAATGTGTTTGATGGTCTATACTATCTTCAGTGTGAAGGCGTGGCTATGGGCACTAGCTGTGCCAATAGCTATGCCAACAAAGTGATGCTATATTGGGAGATGAACACAGTATTTAAATTAGATCTATATTTGAGGAGGGTGAAATATTACCATTGATTTGTAGATGACATTTTTGTTCTATGGAAAGGTAAACAGAGGGATTTTGAACAATTTGTTGAGCAGTTACATAGTACAACAACATTTTTGAAGTTCACCATGAAATTCTCTAATACACAAATATATTATCTGGATGTGATTGTTAAGAAGTTAGTTAATGGGAGTCTAGATACAAGAATGTATAGAAAGAAGTGTTATAGAAATACACTACGGCATAGATCGAGCATGCATCCCAGGAGAACATGTGGTAAAAGGTCAAGGGATGAGGCTGTCCAGATTGAGTAGAGAAAAAAAAGCTTTTTAGGAAGGGATAAAGACCTTGACAAATGAATTAACATCTAGGGGATATAAGGAGATGGAAATAAGCACTAAATTAGAGTAAGTTACACGTCTAAGAAGTAGTAAGGCTAGATCCTATTATTCAATGGATATGGGGGAAGAGCCCAGATTCGGAGAATCAGGGATAGTTAAAAGACAGTTTAAAGTATCAACATCATATACTAATGACATAAGACAGATAAAGTCAGTGGTAGAGAAACACTGGCCTATTCTGTTGACAGACGATAAGATTAGGGATGTGGTGGGGATGTGGTAAGGGAAATACCTAAATTCCAATACAGAATTGTAAAAACTTAAAAAGAATATTGTGTTATCCTAGAAGTGAGAATATAGAAACTACATGGGGGACATACCCCTGTGGACATTGTAAACTGGTGTAACTACATGAAAACTAGCAATATCTTTATACACTCCACTACGGGTAAAGAATATACTTTTAAGGTTAAAGCAGATTGTATGTCAAGAAACATAGTATATATAGCTCAGTGTAAATGTTGTCAATACTTTTATGTGGGGATGACCACACGTATGCTAAGAGAAAAAGTAAAAGAACATATTAGTAGTATAAGGGCAAGAGATTCTGTTAGTGCTTTGTCGAAATATGTTCTTACTAACAATATGATACATAGATTTAGATTTATGGTTATTGAAAGAGTAGATGTAGGTGATAGGATGGGAGACATCAAGAATAAAGTGGAGAGTAGGGAGCCTAAATGGACAAAGGGTATGGATTGAATACAAAAGTTTCAGTTAAACTGGTTTTAGAATCTAGAGGGGTTAGAAATTAATGGACTGTATATATGTGGTCATGGAATATATGTCCTACAATAACTGATGGGTATATAGATATATGTATATGTGAATATGCATGCAAGCTTATAAAATGTGTTTTATAATATTTTACAATATTTATGGGCATCTAAATGCATATACATTTAAATATATCTATGCACATGCAAACGCAGGCATATATATAAGATGTTATTATTATTTTTATTTCGTCTTCCGTGGTGGTGCAGCGGTAGCATTGTTGCCTCACAGCAAGAGGTTCTCCCATTCGATTCTCGGCTGGAGTGCGGGGAGTGCCTTCTGTGTGGAGTCTGCATGTCCTCCCCTTGGTTGGGTGGGCATTCGAAAGACATGCATAAAAGGGTTTATCTGCTTAGTATTTTTTTGTATTTCTCATTCATACCCAGTTGTGTTACCATATAGACATATATCATTGTAAATATACATATTCTTTGTATAGCCATCATACTGCTGAATGGGTACATGTAAAGAGAAAAAGCAAGGTAAGGACCTCCACTCCACTAATGAACCCAGGACAGGCATGGGACTTCAGTGGCATGCAAGGCCATCTGATCTGTCTGAAACCTGTGCTGGCTACCCACTCAGACAACTGATACCACTACAGTCTTACGACCTCCTTCAGTGTCAGCAGTCTGCCTTACCTTTGCATTTTCTCTTTACATGTGTCCATTCAGCAATGTACCTAAGGGATCAAGTTCTGTATTACTAAGCCATTCCTGTCATCTAAACTGTACACATGCCTGATAAAAGAATGCAAAAAGAAGTATTGCAGGATGGTTACTGACATATTCGATTGTACTTGGTAGCACTCTCCTGAAACAGTTGTTCTTTCTCAGCATCTTCACCAGCTCCTTACCATAGTTATTTGCAAAACTCAGAAAAATATCCTATTTTACACAACACAATTCATAATAGAGTTTTACTCACCATACTGGCCCTACTTGGTCATGCGTGTTTTCCATTCTTCTCACAAGCTATATGTTAACGATCCTGCATAGCTCTCCTTACACCATTGTGGAGGTCAGTCAAGAACAAAGCAATGCCCTCCTCAGTTAGGTGAACGCCATCCCTTGTGAACAGGTGAACATCTTCTGCGGTGATGCTGTCATGGCAGATTGTAGATCCACCGATCCTGTGCATCAAGCCATATATGAACCCATTCTGTAAGTCTCTGGCCTTGTGTGCTGCCCGTTGACTGTTTGCTGTTTTCCATGTCTGGCAAGGAATTATGTCAGACCACACAAAATTACAATGTGGCCACCACAACTGCAGGTTGACTGATGACATGATTCCCTCCAATGTGCAGCACAAGAATGTCAGGCTCAGGGTAGATGTAACACTTCTCTTCCAACAAATGCAATACTCTGCTCCAGTGCATACCTCTTCTTGCAATCCAGTATACCTTCATGCTGGATGTGGGAAAGCTCCGGTTGTAGTGGTTTTCAGTTATGGAGGCATGGCTGGCAGCCCAGTGAATGTAGGATTGGCCACATACCCACACTTTCACTAGGCATTCTCCTGCCCGTGAAGCCATATCAGTGACAGAAGGTGGACGAATCTGCACAAGAAAAAAAATGCAAACAGATTACTACTGATGTTTGACAGATGTATTGGAAGACTCGTATATATGCATATCATATGCATTACCTGGTTAGACCATTCAAACCTTCACTCCTATACACAGGTCAATTATTATTTTCATAAGGTACATAAGTGGTGATGACGCTGCAGAGGTACATACCTACCACCCGTGAAAACACCAAATTACACACAGTGATGAGGGTGCACAGAAAGGGCACATGTAAATGGAAAAAGCAGGGTAAGGACCACCACTCCACTAATATGCTGAGGACAGGCATGGGGCTTCAGTTCGTGGGCATCTGAAGTGTCCCATACAGGTGCTGGTTACCCACTCAGACTGCTGGTAGTGGCAATGACTCTCAATTGTATGCAATGCCGGCACTCTGCCTTTTCCATTTGCATGTGTCCTTTTTGGCAGTGGCCATAAGGAGTGAAAGGGGGGAGCTAATGTACACCCTCTTGCCCTGACCTACGTACATTTACTACACCTGAAGGGAGTGAGACTGAGTGGAGAGCTACACCAAGACAACATGTGAAAAGACCAAGACTGACCCAGGTTTTGTCTTTTTGCATGTGTCCTTTCCCGGAGGGAAAGATTGCATCACAGTGGCACCTCCGAGGCCATGCTTACCTAGGGCAGCAGCACTATGGGGCTGAGCTGAAGATTCTCCAAGTTCCCAACTGCAATCCAGGTGGATCATAAGATCCATGTTGGCTGGGTATGCCCCTCGCCATGCATCCACCAACACAACAGCCAACAGCAATTGACACAAATCTCTGAAGATGAACCTTCCTGACCTTGGTGCATTAGGGTTTGGTCAGTCACTGACAAGGGGACACATGTAAAAAAAAAAAACAAATCTGACTGGTGCATTTATCAATGTGATAACTACTTCTTCTTATGTGAATAACAGTGGCAGCTGCTGAGAGTTTTGGCTGAAAACTGATAATGTCTCAGTGCTATATTATAACTGCACTGTGATAATGATGTGCAAAGTTATGCTGCTCAGACACAGGTGATCATTTCTGCACATAACCTGTTGAGTAGGCATTCATTGTATTACCTTGTGACACCCGTGCCCTGGCCCATTAATCAAGGAGCCTCAATCCTCACTACTAACACCAGAGAAGGGCGTCTCATATAGGAGGAAAGGATAACAAATACACACAGTAAAGTGCAATTTCCCTTAAGAGCACACAGAGATCACAGTCAGTCCAGGGCTGGTTGCTCCCTTGCTCCCCATATCCCCTTGCTCCCCAGGTCCCCAATAAGACTCCCCACTGGCACAGCTGTAGGGTCCAGATCTCAGCCTAGCTGGGCAAGCTAAAATGTCCAGCACCCTCTCTGTCCAGTGCTTTGTCTCCCTGCCCAAATAGCTGACACATACACACACTTTGAGATAAGAGTTTACACAACCACACAGACACTTCTGGGGAAGGCTGGCACAGGTTCTTCAGCTGTGCCCCTTTTCCCCAGACCATACGGTAGTAATTATTGCCACCACCCAGCTAATATTTATCAGCTACTCAAAGGCCCTTGAAAGGGTGTCCAATTATTACTGTGTAATATTATTATCCAGTTGGTAGTATAGCCCAGGGCTAAAGCTATAGGAGTAGATTTGTACAATTTTACCAAAGACATACAAGTACTCTAAAGACCTTAAATTATCTCTACACAAACCAACCACAGAAAAGGTTTTAAAATATTTAATAAATAATTAAAACCGCAAGACAATGCTTTCTTCTACACAGTCAGTGCTAGTCAAGAGATTTCAGAGATCACACAGAAATACTTAAAATAAATCAGTAGCACAGTTCTGACATCACAGTAAACCAGTTAGTCTAAGCTTTCTAATTCCTAGCTGTTGCTACAAGAAAACACACTTCTAAAATAACTTATTTATAGAGCAAGGCAGAGTTCTGTGAGTTGGATAGTCAAGACAAAATGCTTAATAATCTCTGGTTCTCACTGTTTAAATTGAAACTCCAGTTCTGATAAAATATTACATCATCTTTTACACTTTCCTGGTGTTCCCAGGCCGACTGAAACTGCATTTACATTATTTTACACTTAGAGCAATAAAGGACATTCCATATGTAAATTCTGGTCATTAACTTTAGCCTTAAAACAGTAGGGAGGATACTTACTCCAGACTCATCAACTCCAAATTCTAACTTCCAAGGAACAGACAAAGTAATTTTAATTTCAAAGGACCAACAAGAAATGCTTGACTTAGCTTTCTTTACAGCAGAGGGCAATGTTGCCACATTGTTTTAATTTCAACATTTCACAGTATTTACAAAGAATTATGTACCAAATCTATTTGACTAGGCTGGCAGCCTTCACCCATCTCTACCAGTCTTCACACAGCTGTTATGTAACACAGAGTCATTATCATCTGTTAGGAGAAGGCCATAGTCATTTAGTAAAAATAGTACAACACTTACTTAGTAAAAATAGTATAACACTTATTACTGATCCCTTCCTCCCACCTGTGTAACAGAAACTCATTACCATCAGTAAGGAGAAGACCTGAGTAATTCAGTAAAATAGTATAACACTTGGATATTGAGCCCTTCCTCCCACCTAAAATCCACAAATGACTGACAAAGCCAAGGAAAAAGCACAAATCATATGGTAGCTCCATCCTTGTAATAATCAGCTAGTAAGTTCGGAGACATCTATAAGAAATTAATTCTAGGGAATTTTGCTAGAATTAGTGGCATGACTACATAATGGAACATACGCTATGTCAAATACCAGAAAGAAATAACACAATATTTTGCAGGTCAAAATCATACAGAAATGGCTAGCACAACCAACTACTGGCAGGAAATAAAGGAAGTAATAGTGAAATCATGTTTCATTTGTATACACTGCATTTCAAATTTTTGGACTAACGATACTAATGCACTTACTCCTCCTAGAAGAATGATGCCTTGGAATAGGATCATAGGAAGCTACTAGGCTGTTGGCCCTGAGGCCCTTACAGACCTAGCCAAGAATTTAGCCCACGTTCCAACAACTCAGCACCCTATGCCACTGTCTAGCAGGGACACAGGTGGAATCCTAGGGGTGTATTTTCTGTTCCCATCCAGGTAGCCAGCTAAAGGTTTAATGAGGTACTCTGCTTTACGTGGAGAGGGAGTCTATTCCTCAAAAGGGGGAATCTCTGGGACACGAATCTGCCCCGCCAACAAGTCCTATTATGAGTAACACCAAAAGCCACACAAACCTTTAGGCAGAGTTACTACACCTCAATATAAACCATATTACCCATGAAAATGAATACTCCTCATTTCACCCAGCTGCACCTGACATATGTAGAATAAGGGGTTCATGTCATATGGTCGACTGTTCATTTGACCTAAATGTCATTTGGTCGACAGTTCATTTGATCGATGATCGACAACCCCCCCTTCCCCAATGTTGTGCGACCCTGGAGTTGATATACATAGTTAGGGGATGTGTGGGGGGCACAGCCCCCCCACTATAATTCTTGTTGACCAAATGACATTTAGGTCAAATGAACAGTCGACCATATGACATGGACCCAGAATAAGACACCTAGAAGAGTTAAAGATCAGCCACCAAAAATAGATCATTCACAGACAAGAGAGTGTGTGAAATTGAGAGAAAAAACTAAACTCACAACATAGAAATGGTCATGAAATCAAAATCACTTGCCTTAAAAACAAAGGCAGCCAGAGTTAAAGGGTTCCACCCTCACAGCAAATATAAAGATTCCTAACAAATACAGCCACAAATAGTGCACATACAAAGGATGGTACCACATTGAGATGCTGTCATTTAGCAGACAGAATGTCCCACCTGCCAGAGTAAGTGGATGTACAAACCCATGGCACTCACCCTGGCACGATTCTCAGGTGTACTGCCCAAGCTACCCGAGACAGCACGAATACCACCTTAGTCTCTGCTAGGAAAAGTGCACAAGCCCAGTGCAGTCAACCTGATCAATAAAAGTAAGCAGAACTTGGTCCTGCAAGACAACTAAATGCAACATAATTCCCATTAAATACCTCCATGCAGTGTGACTATAGAAGTTGATCTTTCACATTCACTTACAATTGTGCAAGATCAAACTGCAGTCAGCGAAAAATCAGACCTTTTCACATAAAACACTGCACAGAGGAACTTGTAGCAATGATGTCTTTGCCTTGCTCAGGTATAAGGAGTCCTCTGCCACCACTAAGAGCAGCTACTTCAATAGTTATCAAATAACAATACATCATTACCATTAGGAAAGCTTGTCCTAGACACCACTTTACTTCTGCTCCTCTATCCTCCATGAGTGTGGCATTAAGCATACATGGTTAAGTCAGCTCACAGTGTAAAAGGATAACTGCCTCATTCATAGCAAACACTTCTGAACTTAACCCATTTCCATAAAAAAACACAAAACCAAAACCAAAATTCCTTCTTATACCATGACTGAAGTTTCGCCACATACAAAACTATTTGGTATGACAACCTTGGTTCTGATTTACACGTCTCCAACAGCATCAAGAAAAATCAAAAACTTGGCACACTACAAAGTAAATTAATTCCTTATAGACTACCAAGGTAACTAGTTACCTCTTATCTTCTGTATGGAGCCCTTATGATAACCAACCTACAATCCTTTGTTTTAAACTTGAACAGTCCTATAACAAAGTTGCCAGATTCTCTTGCAACAAACCTTACCAGACCCACAACTGTTTAGTTTTCATGAATGCCCAATTCCACATGCATGTGTTTCCTCATCAGGATGAATATTCATGCAGATGAGAGCTACATCATATTGGTTATTCATTAGTACAGACAGACGTCTTCCAGCTGGGGCAAGGTTTAGGTGGCACTTTGTACTACACATCTGGTGAGCTAGTACACTACAATATTGCCCATTGATCACCTTCTTATACCTCCCTTTAAAGAACTAGATCACTTAACCTCATCCCCTAATACCCCAATGTATTAATGCAGTACCTTGCTCCCAGTTCTGTGCAACAGTGGGCATGTCCATAATGATTTCCAGGGGAAACTGCCATCAAAACGCCATTTTCAGTGTACGATCATTGCACCACACAGAGAAATGTTCATGCTTGCACACGCATGAATATTTACTAGTTTAACTGCACTGTCAGGAAATCTCAGTGGGAAGGTGTGGCTGGGGCAGACTTCCTACTGTGCATCCTGCAAGGTACTTCACTAATACAAAGACCTTTACTGTATGCTACTATATCTACTTTTAATTAGCACAACCAAATTGCTATTCCATCACTACTTCTCTATTAACACAAAACTTGCTTATCTCCTCCAATACCTTACTCTATTGTATTTAAATTACTTCTACCCATCTTATGCACTACTTTTCCATCTATAACGTCTCAATACAAGTCTTGAAATGTATTGTTTTCAAATATCAATATGAAATTTTATAGTGAATTATGTTATATATTCACTGAAACTGCATTATAAAGTTTGCTATTGTAAATATTGATTGCATTAAATAAAATACCTTGGATCTTTTCTCCCTGGGCCTCCACTGAAATAGGGCATCTGTGTGCCCAGTTGTACTTTCCCGGTAAACATGTCAAATAAAACAGAGGAACATTATACAACCAGACAATAGATATTATAGGTAAGATCTTGACCTCTGGTCCTCAGGACAATACCATGTTACATGCACTGCTATTAAAATCTTAAGAGCTGTCTTTTGGACAATGTCATTACATGTATTCCTCCCTAGTAGTTGTCAGCTATGTCCTTAAGTCCCTCCTCAGTCTTTTGCTCTAGTGTTAGAGCCCTGTCAAACTGACACCTATGGACCTGGACAGCACATCCAAATTATGCCAACTCCAGTTGTACAAGTACAGTTATAGTGGAACAGAATTAAAGGTCATTTTATCAGGTAAATACTTAAAATTATGACAATCATGCATTTTAACTATGCATCCAATTAAATACAAATTATTTAAAGTACAAAATGAATTATATAAATGGAAATGTATTTACAACAAAGGTCTGTTAACTTTAATTCTGACATCTAGACTAAGTATTCTGAAATGAAACATTAAGATAGACAGGATAAAATGACTTAACCTATCCCTGCTGTTCTGTGACAATGGGCCCTGGATGCTGTTATGCTCTCTTGCAAGACTATGGTTAACAGCACTGAGAGGTGTTGCATAAAAATAGCTTTTGTACATGAGAAAAGGTACTTAAAATTGTTTTTCTTCCCAAATTCTGAGGGTAATTGTGACGCCTCATGTGCTAAATAAATACTATGCATGCACCCCTAGCATTAACTGAGAACACCCAAATAGTACAGTTCCATAAACATTACAAGGGCTTCTAAAAAAGTACCATTAAAAAGAAACCACAACAATTGTAAGATGAGGTATTCCAAAGTAAATCAAACTCTGAAGAAGCAGCAGCCTGTAAATGGGGTAGAGTATAGTACAGTCGTAGGTTCATAGGTAGGTACTAGGCTACTGGCCCTAGGGCCTATATAAGCCTAGCCAAAGGTACCCTGGCTTTCGCCACCCAAGAAAATTATTTTCCTGTGCCACTGTCGAGCAGAGGCATAGAAGTGATCCCCAGGGTGAATTTCCTATCTCCCATCCAATCATCAAGATTTTTCTTGAAGATGGGTAAAGAGGAGCTTTGTTTGATATAGATAGGTAGTTTGTTCCAGAGTATGGGAAGTCTCTGGGACAGGAATCTATCCCTCCAGCATGTTCTGTTTATTGTGGTGACAAGGTTTAGGTCCCTAGACCATGTAGCTCGTAGGGATTGGGATCTCTTTAAGTGGAGCATGTCTAAAAGCTCTGGGTTAGACATAGCTTTATGTGTTAGGCATAGATCACCTCTGAGTAGGCGATATGCAACGGAGTAAAGTTGCAGTTTTTTTAAACGGTCTGCATAGGGCATCTATTTGAGGCCAATAATCCTCTTTGTGAGGTATTTCTGTGGCCTTTCCAGTTGTTGTAGATGTCTTGTGAGGTACATACCAAAAGAGGCATTGTACTCTATAATGGGTCTAATGAGTGACGAGTAGAGGGGAACAATGACCTCTTTTTTCCTGGATGAGAAACCTTATGTGATGAGGTGTGCCATGTAGAAGGATTCCCTGACTACTGTGGTGATGTGATTATCAAAAGAGAGACTACTTGTCCACCTGTGTCCCAAGGTCTCTTAACACACTTTCAGTGTTAAGTAGACTACCGCCTATGTGGTAGTTCATGGGTACTGAGTTTTTACCAAAAGGGATGACAATGCACTTTTTGGCATTGAGCTTGAGGCCATGGCTTTGACACCAGGCATCTGTCTCAGTGAGGCCCTTTTGTAGGATGTCCACATCTTTTGGAGTTTTGATTATGGCTCCTAGTTTGCAGTCATCTGCGAACTTCATTACCCAAAGACCTTCTGTGTTGGCCTGTACTTCAGAGAAGTAGATACCAAACAGGAGAGGACCCAGGACTGAACCCTGTGGTACTCCACTTGTCACTGGCCTGAAGTTGGATTTGGAGTCTGCTACTTTCACAGTGTGGGTTCTGTCAGTGAGCCAGTTGGCAACCCATCTTGTGACATAAGGATTTATACCTAGTTTAGTGAGTTTATCTATAATTCCAGAGTGGGGGATGGTGTAGAAACCCTTGGCGAGATCTAGATAGGCTGTGTGAACCACCTTACGCTCATCTACGGCTTTGGTGACTGCTTCAAAGAAGTCTATCAGGTTTAGTAGACATGATCTGCTTTTTATAAACCCAAACTGGGTGGGGTCCAGAGTTTGGAGATTACCAATGTCATTGTTTATAAGTTCCATGATGATATGTTCCATAGCCTTGCAGACCAGGCTCGTTAGGCTAATGGGGCGGTAGTTTCCGGGGTCTGTGGTGGCTCCCCTATTGTGGAGTGGGATAACTGTTGCTGTGCGCCATTCAGTGGGTATATAGCCTTAGGTGAGGCTATGATTGAACATGGTACTTAGGTGGGGTGCCAGTTCATTCTGTAGTTCATGTAGAACACAGCCTGGGATGTTGTCAGGTCCCATGGATGCTGTGTTCTTGGCTTTGGATAGTGTGTTTCTTACCTCTGCAGCCATGATTACAGGAACTTTGCATTCTTCTGGTATAGAGATGGAACCTTTAGGGGATGACAGGGGATAAAGTTAGCACTGAACCTATCTGCTAGGATGTTGGCAATATCAGTTGGTTCTGTATATTTAGTGCCATTGTGCTGTAACTCAGAGCAGATCTGAGTGTTGCCATTGAGATTCTTGACATAGCTGTAGAATGCTTTGTGGTTGTCTTTAGAGTCAGTGGCGATTTTGTTTTCATAACTAGCTTTGGAGGATTTTATGAGGGATCTCAGCTTCTTACTGAGGCTGACCAGGGAGTTTCTCCAATCATGAGATTTTACTCTTTTTTGCAACAGTTTCTTTCTTCTGTTGTAGAGTTTGTTTATGGCAGGGGACCACCAGATTGGCTTCCTTTTTTTGGAGGATAGCATTTTGGTTCTGTTAGGGATTGCACAATCCATGCACTCATGTAAGTGCTTATAAAGTGCATTTGTGTAGGATTCAGCAGTCGTACCTCTATTGTCCGTCAGCATGGGTGTTGTGAAGTTTGCCACTTCTGTCTTAAGAAGCGTGAAGTTGGCTTTGGAGAAATATTTTACTGTGGTTTCCCTAATGTGGGGTAGGGGAGGGATGTGGATGTCTAGGGTGATTAGCTTGTGGTCGGATCTGACCAACGAAGAACTGACCTCTGGTGAGGAGCACCAGTTGCGCATGTTGGTAATAACCAGGTCTAGGATATTGCTGCCTCTGGTGGGGGTGTGGATAAGTTGATTCAAGGCATTGGAATTTATGAATTCCAGGAAATGTTGAGCACAAGAGTTGGTACATGAGTAGTTTTCCCAGTTAATGGTAGGGTAGTTGAAATCGCCCATTATTAGGGTGTTAGGTTGTACCCTAATATTTTCCAGTGTATTAAGAAATGAGGAGTGGGAATCCTGGGGAATGATGGGGGATCTGTAGCAAGCTACAATTTGGGTTGCGGTCTTGCCCAGAGTTAGTTGCACTTGGATAATCTCGGATGCATTATGCTGAGCAACTAGCCTGGAGGTGTGGATATCCTTAATGAATATGGACACGCCTCCGCCTTTAGTGTTTCTGTCCAGGTTAGGTGGTCGAAAGGTGTGGTATGAATTATAGCCTGGTAATGCAGGGGTACTCTCTGGAGCCTTGAACCAGGTCTCTGTCACTGCACAGATGTCTATGTTCTCCATTTTAAGGAGTGCCTCGAGTGAGTGCATTTTGAGGTTTAGACTTCTAGCATTGAGTAGCAATACCCTCAGCACTAACGTGTGCACAACACATGCATGTGCTTAGGAGTGCAGAAGCAACTAGAGTCATTGCTTACGTACTCCAGACATCACTGCTACACAAACACACCCCAGCAAAAGCTCAAGTAACTAGTGAAGATACAAATATACTCGTCCCCTTCACACATACAAAGACAGGTATGGAATAAATTATCTCAAGGAAAGTGCAGAAAAGCCAAGTATTCAAACTAGCAGAAAAAGCATTCATAAGGTAAAAGAGGCAGTAACTGACACTGTGAAGAAGCAGGCACTTAAATTGCAAAACTACAGGAACTGTAGTGCCTTTATCACGCAAGGATATAAGAGAGCAGTGGGAAGTTGGAGGGATAGTTTCAGAGCTAATACCTATTTGTCAGTGTTACCTAGGACAAAGAAAACCCTAAAAATAGAACAGAACAAAAAAAAACACCGAAAAGAAAAAGACACATTGTTTCATTATGCATGTTACTGCATTCCAAGCTCAGCAAACGGTGGGCAATCTGCAGACAGGTAATTCAAAGATAACATTGTCCCTTTAAATAAAAAGAACAATAAGCCCAAACCATGTTCCTCTACATACCAAAGTACAGGGCGCTCTAGTAACCAAAGCCTAGGAATCATTGCTAAAAAGGAAACGAGTTGGGAAAAGAAAATAGGACAATCAATTCAAGGGAAATATCACTAACATACCGTCTCATTCCAAAAACATTTTTTAAATAACACACACTGAAGTGTCACATTACTAGGCACAATCTATTTAAGCAACGAAAAATATAACCAGTTCCTATGTGCAATTGTTAAAAAGGTTATATTTTTCGTAATGTGTAAAGTAATGTGGAATTAACATTTAAAAAGTCTTAGGCTTGTCTGAACTTACGAGTAGCGATACAACAGCTGGACATATACAATCTACCAGCAGTAAAAACCCAAAAGAACCATCAAAGGTACAGAATCAACAGAAAGTTTAAAGTGACAAACAACACCAAAAGAAGCAGTGCTTACGAGTTACCTGCTAATTGTTTCTTGAGAGGAAGAGTAGACTGTTCTGTCATGATTAATGACTAGAAACTAATGAAATTAAAATAATGAAAAGTATGACATCAAGCCTGCTACCGGGGCCCCGTTTTTAACTGCTTGGCTCTGCTAGACCGTGCTATTGCTACTCCTGATGCTGTTTACTTATGGAAGACCGGTGCTGTATATCTGACCAAAACATTGACTGCACATTGCAAGTGAAAAAGCACATATTTTTACCTTGGTTGTTAGGGGAAAGCTGAACCGGGAAACTCCTTGTAGCTTGAGCAATCTGTGCAACCCGTGAGTCCACAAAAAAAAATTGAGGGATCCAGTAGCAGGTAAAATCTCCAAATATTTGCAGAAAGAAAGGACATATATGCTGCTGGACCCTCTATTTATTTGGGGAAAACAAAAGAAAATAATGTTGGGGGAGGAGGTGTGACACAAGTGGTGGCTTGGCTTGCAAGAATCCAATTGGCTGCCACCACTTGCTTTATGAACTACTTTGGAAGCAGATTTTCTACTAAAAGTTTAATGTGACCTTAATGTAAAAACACGCTGAATCGTAATGGCATAAGATAAATTACAAGTTCAGTTACGATTTCAGTGTGTTTTACATTACGCTCAGCTACAAATCTGCAATACAGTTTCTCACGCTTGTGGAAGCCACTCGGGGGGGGGGGGGGTAACAGCTCGCAATTAGTATCTTCTCATGGCTTGCTCAGTGTTAAGCACAGAGGTGCCATGAGAAAGGTACTTGGGGTTAATGTGTTAAAGCAGAAGGTATCATATACAGTGTGTGTGTGTGTGTGTGTGTGTGTGTGTGTGTGTGTGTGTGTGTGTGTGTGTGTGCATGACATCCAGACAGCTTCCACAGCTCACACATATGGCACACCTGTCACCTCTAACAAAGGTTTGCAAAGGGTGACTTCCCACAAGGACATTTAGTCGGAGGATGCTTGAAATGTAGAACCTTGGCTCATGATTCTATAAGAAAACCCATACAACCCCACTGAATACTGCATACACTGACAGACTAGAAACATCATAAAGCATGTATTTGGGCTGTTTAAGTCATCTGCACAAGTGTATGAGCAAGTTGTCCTACACCAGTACCACTACTACTGCTGCTGCTACTACTAGTACAAAACATAAGCATACTAAACAAAACGTAACAATGATCACATATCCAAAGGAAAACAAGACCTTTCACTTACCATGCATTGGATGCCCACTCTGTACATCAGACATAAGCATCTTTGTCACAGATTGTGCAAAGGGCAAAACACAGTCACCATCATTTGGACAGTTTGAGGGGGGTTACAAAGGGGGACATCTTACACAGAGGAGGTGTGCAAGTGTGAGCGATGAGTTAATAGCAGGTATGCAATGTCAGGGCCAATATGTCCAGATATAATTAAGTCCATTTTGAAGTGTGTGTGTGAGGTGTCATGGTCAACATGAGATGTAGTGTGTGTGTTGGTCTGCTGGGAAACAGTCATAGCATTTGTGCTAGCACTACATCCTGGACAGGTGTGAGCCATGCATAGTAGAGGATCACTTTCAGTGTGGACTCTTCCGACCATGTGGACTGCCTCTGCCAGGAGTTCCACTGCTATTTCCATGACTCTGGTAGAAGTTGGAGCACTACTTGAATGTGAATGATGTCTGATGGACAAGCTGTCATCACAACTACATTTAGGGCCATGACCATGTGGATGACCATGTCCGGGTGTGAACATATCCACCACAGATGGAGTGAAAGTACTAATGTTGCAGGAGTAGGATCTGGGACATCCACGGCCACTTCAGTTGACATCTGAGAATGTACTGGCAGACTGGCTTCATGGATGCGGCCCTTCCCCCAACAGAAGATCCGGAACAGACACCGCATGGTCCAGTGTGTCATTCATCCTCTCCAAGGAGTCACACATATTTCTCATGCAGTCTTGTATGTCAGAACATGATGTTGTGATGAAAGTAAAAATGAATATCCCAACACAAGTTAAAACACACAGTAGTACAGACTTTTATAGTTATGGAACAAAATATATCATTATGCAGTCATTGAGTAGAAAAGTGAAAACAACAGTCTAAGTAACACTACAAGTTCCAAAGCATTATATTAAACATATGTGCACAGTATGCTAATACAACCAGCACTGTAATATCTCATATGCATTTCCCTCAAAGAAAAAAGTAAACATCAGAAGGTAATAAGCAATATCAGATGCAGGAATGTACACCTACAAGAGGAGAAAACATCAGGAGCAGCAAAATAATATGGAGAATGCAAAAAAAAAACAGAACTCACTCAGTGGCAGTCTTAAATGTTTAAATGCTACAGTGGTACTAAAAGAAGTACATACACACAAATGTATGTGTTGCATGACTCTCATGAAGATGGACATTTCTGATTACTTGAACAGAATTTGCTGAAACACTGTATGTAGACAGCACTCATTGCAAATATTTATTTGCATGTTAAAAATTAGCAGTTGCATGGAAGAATACATACCTTGAAATATTGCATACGCTAGCCTATGTAGTCCTGTAGTGAAAACGTTGACAGTAATTTATGTTCAGTAGGACTTGGGAAACAGAGTAATCTTCCCAAGCATGATGGAAGTTCCATAGCCCAGGTCATGCTTATAAGGGATAGATAAACTCCTCTGGGCACGTGGAATATGTTATTTGGCTCTCACATCATTATCCTTTTTGAATTGCTCAATTTGCATGATGTGTTGTGGAGATAAACATGATATTGGTTCCAATATGATGATGTGCATATGCCTGGGCAGTGCAATAATAGTGATTAAGACTTTTGCCTAGCTAATGTCTTGCAAGTGTGCCTCATTAGCAGTACTGGTTAGTCAGTGATGTGTTAAATATGGATCTACTTCACATGGTCGACATTTCAGAATGTTGAAGACCATATGTCCAAGACCATATGATCGACATTTGAATTGTCGACCATGGAATTAAAAAAAAAAACACAACAAAAACTTATCTTCACGCTCCACCTTCCACACCCCCAGAACTTAAATATACCAACTCCAAGATCACACTACAGTGCGGAAGATGGAAATCTTTCCATTCCGCACTGTACGGAGATGCAGGTTCTGCATGGTCAACATTTCGAATGTCAATCATATGGTCTCGGCCATATGGTCTTCGACATTCTGAAATGTTGACCATGTGAAGGGGACGTGTTAAATATCCATGTTAATGGAAATCACACTTTAAGAGGGTGCATTAAACAAGCAAGTCTTACAAATAGGTTTGTACTCTTGTTGAAATAGGAGTGAACCTTGATGCACATATTTTCCAAATATTCTGAAAATTAGGTGAGGTGGCTGTGCTGACATCTCAGGCATATATATAACTTAGAAAATTGAATTATATTTATGGTAACCTTTAACTACTTTTGTTTAAGGATAGTCTTAAATTAATTAAAGCACCACATTATTATCAGCAAGTCTACCTTGCATAAAGGTGCTTCAGTCCTCACCTTCATTATCATCCTCATGTCTCCAGTAACCCCAGTAACAAAATTTTATTGAGTTAATAAAAATAATAAAAGTCTGATACCTTGACTATAGTACAACATAAGTGCACATTTCAGAAGTCCAGTTCCCTGCACATGTAGTTGATATTCTGCATTTTTTTAAATGTTCATTTGGTGTAACAGGTTACTGATGTAAGTGTTCCATTATAATACCATAAGTGCTGTGTTCAAATCTTGTTAAGGTGTTTAACCGAAAGTATGGATCATTACTGTACATGTTGTGTGTGTTGAAACCCACAAAGCTGAGGAATCATTACACTTGAATTTTATTGGGAGGGTTTTTTTTTTGGCTTCATTCTGTTCTCAGCATTTGGTCTTGTGCATTGGTGCCAAGTATTGATGCCTTTTAAGAAATGACAGTTCCTATCCTATGGCAAAAAAATGTAAAAATTTTTCTGCATGTGCAAAGACTTAGCTGTCAGTCTTGCAAACGAGATTGCCATCAGTACTCCCCGCTTAGCGTACTGGATATTGCTGAATGCAGAAAATGATCTGTAACTGCCTGAATGGCTCCATGTGTTAATGAAGTATGTACTGAAGTACTGAATGACAGTGCAGTAGGTACAGGGTTTGACTCCGCTTAACAGATATTCAGCCTGTATACCTTTAAGGGGTATAAAACATGTATATATATATTTTTTTACATTTGTATGTATTCTGTTATCTTCTACACACACACACACACACGCACGAACGCACACGCACACATGCTATTTATAATATTAATGCTGAAATATTTGTATGTATTTACTGCGGTTGATATCCCTGATAATGTTACCTAATTGTTTCCTGGAGTGGTAACCTTAATAATAATAATAATTAGTACAGGTAGTAGTAATACAGCTCTGTGTGCATGCTGCATAATAGATGGTACATGTACAAATAAATGAGAAAACATAAGCAGGAAGGTGGTTGAATATGAAGAGCAGAGCAAAACAGCTTGGGAAACGTATTCACACTGCTTCAGTGGCATATTTGTATAATGATAAAATGCAAATCCTCCTGGAATATGTTTGGGAGTACATCCCCTCATGTACAGTCTGTATGACCCTTTCCTCGATATTTGCCCTCCCTTAAAATAATAATGATGATGATGTAATTTAAAACACAAGTAGATCACACACATGAACAACAAATCAAATGTCATTTTTAAGTTCATTCCTTGCACAACAGTTGACGTAGCACACTGTCAGTGGTCAGAGATGACTGTAGAGAAATGGCAGTTCTTGTCCTATGGTAAAAGTTTGAAAAATAATTACTCATGCAGTAAGACTTTACCAATGACAGAGCACCTTAGGTTGGCATCAGGATGTGTCATTAGCATTCAGGATATAACAGCAATTAATGTAAGGATAAAGTATTCCACATGAAAGCATTTCTTCCTCAAATTATTACTCCATGAAGGAACAGCATATAATAAAAAAGTTATAGGGTTTTCATACTTTGAACATGTATTGATTTGAGTATTACCATGTCAGTCTATGCATGTACTGTAGTAAAGTAGAATCACGTGACAAGTCATGACCAAAAAATTTATTACTTGTTAGACGTGCTGATATAATGCAAGTAGTACATTGCATACTTTATATTTCCCAATGTACATAGCGATATAGACTGTTGCACAGGTATATTCCTAGTCATATACGTGTTTGTAATCCTCACCTTACTCAGTTGTAATGCCAGTTCCCCTTTGGCATTACTAGCTAATACACAGAGTTCAGAAGTTCATGTCTGTTTTTGTCATGGGTTCGATTCCATGGTCCTATTACTCACACATTATTTTCTATTTAACACCAATGCATCCTGCAATACTGAAGCAAAATTTACATAAGGACAACACAGCAAAACAACAATATCATGCAGGTAATAACCTATTTCTGTGTCAAACTTTTAACATTATGAATGCTATAAACCATCCTTGAGTGTATGGCCATAAGTGGCTCATTGTCAAATGAAATATAATTGAGATTTCACCTATAACCAGCATGAGCTGGAGTCATTGTGGATCTGATCAGCACACATGTCTTGTTGCTGTCATATTTTTCACCTAAAATGGACATTGAAGAAGTATTACATACATTTAATTCTAGACCATTTCTGTGCATTCTCTATTGCAAATTTAGTTCTCCATGGCGACCGAATTTGTGCACAGGCTGGTGTACATGAGATCTGATTTAGGATCCAGTTATCTGAGATCATTTAAGGGAAGACCTGACAGATGATGGTGAGAGTAGTTCTTAATTTAAGTACAGAGGTGGTGGGAGGAGGAGTCCTGCATTTTTTTTTATTACTGCTCATTTAAAATTACAACCAGAGGCTTCTGCAGGATGGCTATACCAGGTCTCAGTGCAAAGCTGAGGATTGGAATAATTTAGCCAAGGATGTCATCCATGCTACTGACATTCTACACACTGGTGAATACTGCTGTTGCCAATGCAGTGCCTTAAAAAGGTGAGAATAGGTCCTCCTTAGCTGATAGGGGAATCATTATAGGGCCCATGCAACACCTCAGTTGTGTAAGTATATGACTCAATAAGCATGCATTACATTGCCATGACATAGCAGCACACACACACACACACACACACACACACACACACACACACACACACACTTCTTTATGTGTAGCCAGTGAAGAGATTGAGGGAAACTGGGAGGTACATCAAGAGGGGACTGCAATGCCTCTGAGAGGTCTGGGGTAAGTAATAGTTCAGGTATGACTGATTGTCTATTATCAATAAGTTATCAATAATCCCCATACTGCTGTTATTGCCGTTATGGCACAGTTGTATTGTCCCTGGTGGCTAGTGAGTCCATGTACCTCTCAATCCCCATTCTGCTGTTATCATTATAATACAATTGTATTATCCCTGGTGGCTAGTATTTACCCCACCTCCAATCCCTGTACTGCTGTTTGTGCCATTATGGCACAATTATATTATCCATGGTGGCTAGTGTCCCCCCCCCCACCATTGATCCCAATACTGTTGTTGATACCATATGTTACAGATGTTCTTCGTGTTTCACTGTTGCAGTCATCACATTTGGATTATCCCTACCAGGGTAGCCCTCAGTCAGCCTGAATACCAGAGGCTTAGTATTTCTGTATCAGTTGCTGTCACTCCAGGACTGACATCAGGTCGTCAATGGTATAAAAACAGGCAGTCAATGCCATTACATCAGTTTTCCTTGCCGAGAAGCCCAAAGCCGAAGCAGTTCGCATGAGTGCTGGTGAGCCGCTACCTGAGTTTTTCATTTATGAATTGAAGTTGAAGTCTTTTAAAGCTAAGTACCCTGTTGGGGATCCTTTTTTCTTGCTCTAACCAATGTCAGAAAAAGTTAACAATTGTCTCGCCTATGGAAAGCAAATACCACACCGACGCTTTCATTCTTACTGTGTCACTTGTTTATGCCCAGACCATGACGTCCCCCGCTATTGCTTTTGTGCTTTGCTCAATGCCAGAACTTTACGTCGTCAGGCCCTTATTGTAGCTAGATATTTTCGCTCTCAGTCCTCGAATTCCGATATGGCTTCGGTAAACCATCCAACAACTGATCTTCCAAAAAAACATAAGGATAAAGACAGAGACAGACCGCACAGGTCCAAAACTGCCAACGACGCTTCCATTAAGCTAGTCGTCAGTTCTCCAGTCTTCAGTGAGGTGCTTTCGCAGCCCCTGATGTCCGCTTCTGTGGATTCGCAGTCTACTACCAAGACCCTTTCGGAGTCTGGTATGCCGCCAGACTCTTCTTCGACTAAAGATCCTGTGGATGTCTCTACCTTGGATGGGTCCGGAGTTGCTGAGCAGGTACTGGCTTCCGAGGAAGTACTTCGCACTACCGATACTTGACACAGACAGACAACTTCTTTCGCGTCTACAGTTCTTTTGAAAAATACTGAGTTTCTAAGCCCCAGGGTACGAACCACAGCCAAAAAAACAACCCCACTTCCTTGCCTCAGTCTCAAATGCTTAAAATGGCGTGACCTTATAATGCTCATCAGGGGATGCCAGCCTACCCCTTCCAAAAGAAAGAGACTTGTCCCCAGTAGTTTTATCTGAACAGGAGTCCGATGACTCTGATGCATCTGAATATGAAGCTATGCAACCCCTCTCTGCTTATGAGGATTCAGATGCAGTAGAATCCATCCCTTCAGCCACTCCAACCGAGGACATTTCCTTTGGGGAAACCCTACATACTTTAAGGGAGCATTATCAATGGGAATGTCAGGACTATCCTCAGTCAAAAAGAGTCCGGGAATTCTTAGATCTTCCACAGCACAGATCTCTGGCTATTCTTCCTGTCCTGGATGTTGTGGATGATGTTTTTATGGAATCCATTCTGACTCCTGACACCCTCCCTCCTGCTCTCAACAAACCTGACAGGTACTATAGAGTCTCTGACTCTCACAAATTTCTTTTCAAAAATCCTATTGCTGACCCCGAGGTTATCTCTCAAGGACCTAAAGGATTCAAAGCAACTTCAGCCAAGAATCCCACCCTCTCGACAAGGATTCCCAAGCATTAGACAGATGGGGTAGAAAAGTATATACCTCTGCTACTCTTGCTGTTAGAGCATTAAATTGTCAGTTTCATATGCTGAAATACCAGCAACATATCATGGAACTCCTTAAACAAAAAATATCTTCTTTCCCTGCTTGTGTAGAAAATAGAGTTAATGCATTTTGCAAGTCAAGTGACTAAGCACACATTATAATGTGGTTTTGACGCTCTAGAAGCATCTTGCAGGGCATCAGTGACTGGTTCTGTACTTAGAAGGCACGCTTGACTTAAGGAATAGACCTTGCCAGACAATGTCAAATCCAAATTATTGGACGCATCCTTGACAAACACAGCTTATTTGGCACCAAGGCAGAAGAGGTCTTAAAAAATATGGAAGAAAAAGCTAAATCTATGCAGACTTTTAAAGACTTCTTACAGGTCCAGCCACCGAGGTTCTGTAGGCATTGCCCCTCCAAGTTATGGCCCTTTCCTACCCACCCAGGTTAGCTCAGCTCAGACCCAGGGGAAACTGCCCCCCCCAGACAACAGCCCCAGGAAATGCAGAGATCTAAGCAATGGAGTTCCTCCTCTTCAAAACTAGGGAGTGCAAAGCCGCACCCCCTTATGGTAAGAGCTCACTATAACTTTACACTTCCACCCCCACCTGCACTTGCCCCTAGGAGGAAACTCTCCTTCCATGCAACCAACTGGGCCACCATCACCAACGACTGCTGGGTCCTCAACATAGTGTCCCAGGGGTACAAATTTTATTTCCACACACTGCCAACCCCAAAAAGGTTCCCAGGTCTTCCCCCAAACCAGTGGGCAGAGGCCAAAAAGCAAATTCTTTCCCTCCTCAATATGAGGGCAATAGAGCATGTTCCTGCAGAACAGATAGGCCAAGGTTTCTACTCCAGACTCTTCCTGGTACCCAGAAAAGAGGGCACATAGCGCTCCATCCTCGATCTATCCATTCTAAATACATTTCTGGTGATACTAAAATTCAAAATGCTCACTCTCCAGCAGCAGCTTCCTATGCTTGGTTAGTCACCTTAGACCTAAAAGAGATTATTATTGTATCCTACATTCATTGGAGTCTTTTATCCACTTGGATTAAATATCTACACAGATCATCAACAGGCACAAGATGAGCTGGCAAAGAGAAAAGATTTGAAGTCAGAAGACAGTAAGGAAACAAGCAACCAGTCAACAGATGTAGAAAAGCAAACTACAGACAACTCAAGAGAAAGATTTCCTCTGAAATCCTTTTGTGTTTTCCAAATGTAAATGATGGCTAAAACATTGAACCTGACAAAAATCTGGCAAAAGTATTAAAAGTTGGAGATACGAGTGTTTGTGGGAAATGGTTATTCACTGCACATAGGGCGGCATAGTGGCGCAGCAGCTAATATTGTCACCTCACAGCAAGAGGTTCCCTGGATCAATTCTCAGCTGGGGTCCTTCTGTGTGAAATATGCTTGTCCTCCCTTGCATGGTGCTTCAATTTCCTCCCACATTCCAAAGACATGGCCATAGGTGTGAGTGAGTGTGTGATGTGGAAGAACTACCATGGCTCTAGATGATCGTCACTGTCGAAGTGTGACACCCTAACTCCTTGTGCAAAAATGGGAATAGGGATTGTGGATGGATGGATTATTCATTGTACATCAGAAGAGAAACAAATTTATTTTAGTAATTAAGGAATGTCAAGTGGCAGTTGCAAGATTCAAGCTACTGTATCCTGCTGTCTTCAGAATATTATTTCCTGGAGGATCAATTTATTTTCTGATGCAGAACAGGCTAAGGATGAAATGCAAAAGTTTGTCCAACAAAAAATGAGCCATCAAGTAAAAAGAGTCTTTGGTTCTCATTCTTCTGATCATAAAGCACATGGAGAAACTTTGGCAGTGAAACCTTTTCCACTGTAATAAAGCAAAACATTTGAGAGACTGAGAAAAGCGCAGGATTTGACCAGAACAATCTGGAGTACCATGGGATTGAACCGGAATCAGGAGTTGTAGGTGGAGATAAACAGGAAGAAAACTAGCAACACTGAAATTGCTGAATAAATGTGAGGCTACAATCAGTCGCATTTGTAAAATACGGCTATACAAGAATATGAGGAAAGAGTGGACTTTTGTTGACTGTCTTACTTCATGTCATTAATGTCTGGAATGATTCTGAGAGGAGGGGAAAGGTAACTGTAAGTAAAACAATATATTTTCTTAACAGTATTTCTGTGAAACTTTTCAGAAATATAAATTGTATGTTTATAGTAAAGTATTTTTAGTTCTTGTATATGATCAAAGTTAATAAGTAAACGGGTGCCTTTTCTTCTTATTCATCTTCTCTTCTTTTTGGTATTAAGAAATGTAGGCATAGCATTGCAGAAAGAGGAGAAAAGTTGAACATAAGCATGTTTAAGTCAATGGGTTGTAATCTTGGGCTGGTGGGGGATGGTGTGTAAAGTACACATATATATCTAGAGCTGATGTTTTTCTCTTACTTTTGCATAGGTGAATGTCTGGATTAAGACACTTGGCTAAATCTAATAAATTTAAAAAGAAAACAAGTAAATATGAGAACACCAAATACAATGAAAAGTTTCCTTAGGAAATAAATGTTTCAGCTTGTCTTTCAGGCTGCAACAAAGGACTTCATTTTTCTTTTTTCTCTTACTTTTCCATAGAGAGCAATAAAAGAACACTTTTTCAGGCCTAGAAGATAATGATTTCTGAAATAATACAAGTAGTTCACGTCTGGGAGAAGGGGAATAAAGATAAAAAAGATAATATTGAAAAAAGGAACAAAAACAATTTGTATGAGTAGAAGAACAGGCAATAACAGGTCTCAATTTCATGTTAATTAGGGTCTGTGTTAGCAGCTGTCTTTTTTGGCACAGATATGCCTTTTAAGACGATTAAACTTTATTATTTGAAAATGTACATGTAGGTGTGTGTATTTGCATTGTTAATAGCTTATGGGTATGTTTTTTTTTTATTTGAGGGTTTTTATTCAAATAAAAAGTCTTATAAAGTTTGACATTGGTTCCAATGCAGATAATAAGAAAAATGTATGAAGGATTAACCTGCCAAACATTGATGGGTGTGTGCATCTCAAAAACAGACATTTAAAAAAGCTAACCTGTATAATAGGTGGAAATAATGATTTCTTTCCATAATGGTGACACTTTCCATATTATTGTGGGATGTCAGTGGTCTTGCAATTATAGACAGAAAGGAAAGAATACTTAACTATATTAAGAAATGCAGAGTGCAAATAGGAGTGCTACAGGAGACGCACTTGGAAAGTACTGAGTATGTGAATTTGATAAGGATAGGATTTCTAGGAGGATATTGTGCAAAGGAGAGTATATTAATTGCTAGAGGAGCTCCAGTAGTGATAGAAGAGGAAAAAAGATGATAATGGCAGATTTGTAGTAGTAAGGGGCTACTGGCAAGGGATGAGGATTACGATGGCATGTATTTATATTCCACCTAAAACTGCTGTTTTGGAACTTTAAAAAATTTTGAGGAGGAGTAATTTGCTTTCAGCAGGGACTATTACTCATAGATGTGGACTGAAATTTGATTTAGAACAATGAGGATGCATCTGGGTAGCCTAGAAAGGAAAATGTTGACTTCTGAAGACATTTATGAAAATATTTGGTATGAAAGATGTGAATTTAGCAGTAGGAACTTGGAGAGAATGTGCATGTTATTCCCCAAGCTACAATAACTGGGCTAGAGTCCCATTCATAGCCAGGTCCGACATATTTTTATCGACCATAGGAGAAGCTGTGGACAGTAATTAAGAAAGAGTTGAAGGATTTTATTTGGGAGGGGAAGAGGGCAAGAGGCAAGTGGGATAGGTTGATCCTCCCAACAGAACAAGGAAGTTTAGGATTACCTGATTTGAAGGGATATTTTACCGCAGATCCTTAAGGAGAATACCAGTATTACAGAATATTGTATTCATAAAGTAGCAGAAAGCATAGTAAGAAGTAAGCCATCACAGGAATGGAGAAAGGAGATCCAGCCAATAGGGATGACTTGTAATTAGGGGTACAGAAAGTAGACGAGGGGGCTGGAATTTACTAGAGGAAGCTGGCAAAGGAACCACAATATTGGGAACAAATGATTAGAGAACAAAATGTAATAGAATGGAAAGAGGCAAATAAAACATTCATATTGCAAGCTAGTGGTTGCCTTCCTATCAGGAATTGATATCAAAGAGAAAGGAATAGGGGAGTCCTAAATGAAAGACCTGCACAGTTTGAGTTTTTAATTGAATCTAGAACAGAAGCTGATGTTAGGAAAGGGATAATTAGTAGGGCATACAAAATATTGCACTGTAAATATAGGAATCCATCAGAAGGGGTCTGAAAAGATTGGGAAGAGAGATTAGCTATGCAGTTCACAAGGAACCAATGGGAGGACATATGTAAAGCTCCCATATATGCAGCAAAGTCTAGAATATTCAGGATTTTTTCCTAAAAATGTCTATATATATACTTTTATACCCCAAGCAGACTCTAAAGAATTTTTCCTCATGTAGATGGTAAATGTTGGAGGCATGGTGGGGAAGAGAGATGTAACTGGGAATATATGTTTTGGGAATGTAATGAGTTGGTAGACTTTTAAAAATTCCCTACAAAGTACTCTGTCAGAAATACTGGACAAGCAAATGAGTATAAGAAACTTATTTTTTTTAGTTTGTATACAGGATCTGAATTGTCTAGACATGGTAAGGCCTTTTTAAGTTTAATACTGGTGGCTGCCAAAAAACAATTACAAGAAAATGGAAATCAGAATCTAAAGCAACTATAATTGAAGTATGGAATATTGTGCAGAGATAAGAACTGGAAGTGGCATCTTTGGAAGGGGGTAGATGTAAATTACAGAGACAAAAATGGAAACTGTGGAAGCAATACATGCAGAAAAATGTTTTGTAGGAGCAAACAGGTCTAATAGAAGGCAGGAATTGAATAATTTATGAAATGTAATGATTATAGGATATATAAAAGTATATGTGATATATAACATTTGAAAATGTGAACTTGTTAATGTGATTTGATTGTTTTTATGTAATGCAAGTCTGCCTGTGTCACAAGTGAACAGAGATGTTTAGAAAATTGAAAGTTTATATTAACTGAAGGGGGAGCTGTACTACATGTTTTCTGATAAATATCCCTGTTTTTGTAAACTGTTACATTGCTTTTAATGCAGGACTATTACAGAGGGGGAAGGAAGGAGAGGAAAAGTAAATCAATGATGAATGAAAAAGGAAACTAATATATTATGTAATGAGAACCAGTAGACATTGTATAAAGTTAGTTGCGGTAATGCATGCACTGTGTCTAGGAATAATTACAAAGTTAATGAGGTAACAGTATCTTGACTTGAACGTTTCTCCCCAGGCCTCCGCTGAAAAGGGGCTACTTGGCTGAGTCAGACTAACCTGGTCAACAAATGTAAAATAGATAAATAAATTTCATAAAAATAATGCACTGGAAATGCTGACTAAGAAATATTTTTAAATCGAAATACACGTCTATGAAAAAGGTTCTGTGATATAATTAATAACTACTTTTCATTTTGTATGTTTTTTGGTTATGGTCACATTTTTTATCAGGCTACAGAATGGGAAGTTCTTGGTCTGCAACTTTAATTGTCTCCAGGGCTGTTAGAATATAATTTGCTTTCCTTGCAAGAAATTGGAGTCACTGTGTCTGGATGTTTAAGCTTGGCCTTCGAATAATAAGTACAATCTTTGAGATATGTAATGAAAGTTAAAGGTTCATATGTTGAAAAAATGTGCGCTTTCTTCAGGAATGATCAACCTGTAGAAATGAGTGTCAAAGGCTGTAGTTAGCCTGGCTGTCATGTAATGCAAGAATATTGTAATAACTTCAGAAATAAAATTCTGCAAATATTTATATATTTATAATAGCTGTTCTCCAACCCAAAGAATTAAATCTGGGCTCAGGTTTGATTATAGAAGACTGAACGCATCTGCATACTGCTGTTCTGTATAGTGCATCAGTTCTGTTGCTTTGGAAATATATATATAGTTAATATGCTGTGTTTCTTGGAAAAAGAGGGAATTGTGTAATCTAATAAGAGTTCAGATTCAGTTTAGACAATATTAGACAAAAGTACACAAATTGAAAAGTGATACAAACAGACTATGAAGGATCAGTCTGTGACACAAAGACAAATAATGTAAGTCAAGCAGACTAAAATATAAGCTTTGCTGTGGCATAATTTGACTTGTTGGTTTGAAATGTTAATGTGCTGATTGACAGGAAAAAAGAATAAAATCGGGTTTATATTTACAATATTAATTCACAAATGTTACTATAGGAAACTGTCTTGAATCATAAAAAACTTGAATGTTTTGTAAGGAAGAGAGGGAGGGATAGTACATATCGTGGAATAAATGGAGAGGAAAAAAGGTCTTAAAAATATTAAGTAAAAATGCACAGGGATAAAGATTTGTAGTAGTGAGAGGTTGTTGCCAAGATGTAAGAATTACACTGATTGCACTATATATTTCATTGAAAGCAGTGAGAAAATATGTGGAGAATATTATGGGAGAAATTATAGGCTTTCTTCATGGATGTTTTGGTGGTAAAAGGAGAGTGGAACACTATAGGAAATAAGGAAGACCAACATATCATAGAATACTGGCTGAGGGCAGATCCTTTGAGGATTATATACATGGGGTTTGGCCTTATTGATATAATGAAAATAAGACACAATGAAGTGGGATATACACATTTTCAGTGAAATATAGTTCTTGGGCAAAATTAGATGGATATTACATATTGAATGAATAATATAAAATGGTCAGAATCTTGAAAACACATCCTGTGATAGTCTCAGATCATGCACCTATGTAAGTTAAGTTCTGTAAGCAAGTAAAAGTCTGTTTATTTGTTTTATTTTATTTTACGTTTGTTTACCATGAAAGTCCAACTGGACAGACTGTCCTTTTTCAGCAGAGGCCCGGGAAGAAAAGCTCCACAAAAAACATGACAGAAATGTTTACAATGATGGTGCAAAGCTTTGTTATATAAAAGGACAAGTGGTTGGATTAGATTTAGAGGAAAAATCACATATAAGAGTTTGTATAATTTCAGTATAGTGGTTTTTGTAACGACAGTACAGAGTATAATATAACAACAATTAAAATGATAAGTATTTAGAATAGATATAGAGGTAGAAATCACATATAACAATTTTTATAATTTCAGTAACACACTTTTTATAATAGCAGTCTTGGTCACTAAACATACAGTGTAAATTGTAACAGCAAATGTATACCCTATTTTGAAGGAACACATTTGAGATATGAATTCAATGGGAATAGGTGTTTTGTAGTAATCTTTACCAGATCAAGACTGATTAGCTGAAAGGTTGTGCGTTCTTAGCCTGGGCTGCTGTAAGTGCATAAACACATATTGGTTAAATGTGCTGTAAGAGTCTCTCTGAATTTTGTTATTATGGAGGTAGTTTTTACATTTATTGGTAGAGAATTCCATTGTCTAGCTATCAAGTGAGAGTAAAACGCTTATCCAACAGTGCTGTTAGCTTTAGTTATCTTTAATAGTGATTTGTTGGTAAAACAAAGGACTGTGTTGGCAGAGTATGGTTGCAGGATGTTAAGGAGGGCAAGAATTCTGTCTAGTTGCTAGTGTGATTGGTGAACCATGGTCAGTTGGTTGTAGACCAGGAGGTTGGGCAATTCTAGCCCATTGAGTTTTCTAGTGCTAGAAGCTAGACAATGTAGAAATAGATTCAGTGGCAAATCTTGCAATTTTATATTAGTAAGTTTTGAGTTTGCTTAGATCTGATTTCTTGGTGTTGGTGAGTATTGGTGAGGCATATAGAAGTATGGGGTCTATATTACATGATCGAACATTTAGGTGATCAAACACCTAAACGTCGACCCTTAAATGTTGAACTCTGACAATCGCAAATGGCCATTTATGCAAATTATTTTCCCTGGGAAAATATTTGCTTGGCCGTCATTGGTAATTTGTCCTTTTCCCCAATGTAGAGCAATCTCGGAGATGGTATATTTAGTTGGGGGGGGCAAAGCCCCCCACTTGAATAGTGTTTAAAGGTTTGTTTTGTTTCCTACAGCCACATAAATGGCTGTTCGTGGTTTTAAGGGTTCGACATTTACGTGCTGACATTTAGGTGTTCGATCACCTTAATGTTCGATCACGTAATATAGACCCGAATTGTGGAGACTAGGTGAGTTCTAGAGATGGTGGTTTTTGTGTTTTGAGGAATTTTTTGTGTCTATATAGTGATCTAAGTTTTTTATGAACTTTTTTTTATTGAGCGGACTATGTGTATATTGAATGTCATGTTACTGTCTATGATTACTCCCAGTAGCTTCCTATGGGTTATGGGAGAAATTATTGTGTCGTTTGTTGTTGATATATTAAAGGATGGGGGAGACATTGGTTTTAGTGGGTTGGAAAAGCATGAGTTTTGTCTTATTGGGGGGGTTAAGAATGAGCTGACTATTAGCTAGCCATGATTCTGCCTCTGAGAATGATTATTGGGTTATATGTTATAGTTTTTGGAGTGTGGAAGCAGTGCATATTGGGTGGAATCGTATGCATACTGGACCAGGGACGCCTGTGTAGTAGCATGTTTAAATTGTTAGTAAATAGGGTGAAGAGGAGGGGCCCAAGGGTGGAACCCTGTGGCACTCCCTGAGTGACTGGTAGGAGGGGGGAGAGATTTTGCTGCCATTTAACTGCTTGCTGTCATCCGGCTAAGTATTCCTGGAACCTTGTTATAGTGGTATAGCTAAGACTGAGATTGTATAGAACTGAAATGAGTTGATGTGAAACAGTATTGAATACCTTGGAAAGATTGAGAAATATAGATGACACTATTTTACCTTCATTTCTTTGGTGATTTACTGTGTTAGTAAAGGCCATTAAAGCAGTGGTAGTGCTATGTTTTGGCCAAAAACTGTGCTGAGTATTGGAAAGAAGATTGTTAGTCAAGAAATAAGTTAAGTAATTGAGAATGAATGCATCTTTCTAAAATTTTGGATAGGAGGGATAGGATTGCAATGGGGATGGGGTAGTAGTCGGATAGTTCTGTTGAGCTTCCACCTTTATGCAGTGGAATAATGTGTGATGTTTTCCAAATGGGAGGCACCTTTTGTTCAGAGATTGATCTATTAATGCGAATGGGTATAGCATAGGAGATGTCTGTTGTGATAATACCTGGAATTTTATATATTTCTTCTCAGAAGGAAAATATTTAATGACTGGGTAGCTCAAACTTAACTGAAATGTTATTAGCTTTTCCCCCTAAGCAGTAAAGTGCATGCAGAGAATTGCGATACTTGGAAAGTGGTGATTGGAAGTGTGGTCACAAGGAAAATAAATGAGATGTGGAACAATAGTTACAGTGAGTATCTAGAGTGCTTACAACAGTAATAGATTTACAGAACCAAAAAAAATAAAAAAGAAATAAATATACAGCAGGTTGAAGAGTAATTGAACAAATGTAATTTTAAGAAAGAATACTTAAAACATGACTGAATGTAGAGCAGCGGTTTTAACTGTGTTTGGTAACCCCAGAGCAATCAAGTTAAAATAAAGGAAGTTGAAATGTTAAAAAAAAAAAAAAAAAAAAAAAGCTGTGGGGAGACTAGGGCACATGGAAAAACCCTGGTAGTAATGAAATTCCAAGAAGATAAAAAGTTTGTCTAGTACTTTTCAACAGCAATTTTCTGGATGGGGATATGCCCCTTGCATAGAAAGAAGCTATAGTGGTAGTTATACCAAAGGAGAGGAATGAGGCCATTGATCCAGGGTCATGCAGACCCATTTCATTTCTGAATTATGCCTACAAAGTGTTTATGATGATGAATTTGGCAAAAAAGAATGTCAGATACATTGCTGGAAATAATACAACTGGATAAGTGTGCGTTTTAGCTGGTAGGGAAACCTTTGACAATATTAACAAAACCCTTATAATTCAAAATGATGCAATGGACAGTAAAATATGTTAATAGATTTGAATGCTAAAAAGCTTTTGACAGATTGAGTTAGGAATTTATGAAGAGATGTTTGTGGCATTTTGCTTGCCACAGACATGGACAACATTAATATTTAATATCAACAGACAAGCTCAAGCTAGGATGATGTTGTGGTCTAGGAGAGGAGTCCACCAGAGTTTTAGGAATGTCCGAAAACTGTGGAAATCAGAACAGAAGTTTGATACCTATGGCTAATTCCCACTGGTGTTCAATAATACAATAATATCGACCACCCTACTTTGACATCTGCAGTTATGAGAAATGTACACACACAACTATACTCCTTTTTATGTTACATATATTTTTTTCTTTATATAGCATTTATTTCCAATGGATATGCATATATTGTTGCAGTGGATTTAAAATGATTTACTCTTACTGATGTTCATCGTGTTTCACTGTTGCAGTCATGACTGTAGGGTTCTCCTCTGCTGGCAGGCAGCCCTCGGTCGGCCAGAATCCTAAAGTCTGAGTCCGACGTCGGCTGTCCAACCATGCTCCCTGACGTCAGAGCGTCAGGAGTACAAAGCTGACAGCCGACGCCATCTTCTCCAGTCTTTCTTGCCATGCGGTGAAAGCAGTTCGCAAGTGCCGGTCGGCTGACTCCTGACGATTTTTTCTGATAAACTTCAGTCCGAAGATTTTCTTCTCCTCTCAAAGCTAAGTACCCCGTTGGGGAAAATTTTTTTCTTGCTCCACTCCGATGTCAGAAAAAGTTAATAATTGTATTTCATGTGGGAAGCAAATACCTCATAAGGATTTTCATTCTTACTGTATTCCTTGCTTAGGCCCTGACCACGACGTAGCTAGTTGTCGGTTTTGTGCTAGATTCAATCAACTTACAATTAAGCGAAGGTACGATTTTGCTTTTCATTACTTCGGTAGGCGCTTTAACTACAAAATGTCGTCGGATACGGTTCCGGCTACCGGAGTTCACAAATGTCGCAAGGATAAAGACAGGCCTCCGAGGTCCAAATCTGATGATAGCGCACAAGGAGAGCCAGCTTCAGGTTCGGCCGTCGTCAGTGAGGCGCTTTTGCAGCCCCTGTCATTGGCCATTTCAGAACCGATGGCCGAAACGGACTCTCATGAGGAGCCAACCAGGCCTTTAAATATTTCTATTGCAGGACCTTCGGACAATGCTCCTTCGGATAGGTCCGGAGCCGCTGTGCAGGTACCGGCTTCCGAAGGGGTTTTCAGGCCTACTCAGCTTTTAATAAAGGCAAAGCCAAAGACAAAGGCAAAGACGCCTTCTAAATCAAAGACTGCAACACAGGCCTCTTCTGAACCGGCTCCCAAGTCACAGAAACAGTTACTCAAGATGGCGGAGGATTTACTTACTATGATTAGGGGTTCACATCCCCCTCCAGATAAAAGGCCAAGGCAGGATGTTTGTTATGATTCCTCTGATCAGGCTTCTATTTCCTCAGTTTCTTCTTCTGACCAGGAATATTTTTTCCCTCCTTATGAGGATTCTGATGCTGAGGAATCCATTCCTTCAGCTTCTCCCCCTGAGGATTTCTCTTTTGGGGAAACTTTGCATGAAATGAGGGAACATTTCCACTGGGAAGGACAGGAGTATTCGGAATCTAAGAAAAGACTGAGGGATTTTCTTCTTCTTGCCCAACATAGACCCCTGGCTATTCCTCCTGTTTTGGATATTGTGAATGATGCCTTTTCGGAGGCTAACTTAACCCCTGACTCTTTTCCTTCTGTTCCTGTTAAGCCTGATGGATATTACAGGGTTCCTGATTCCCACCAGTTTTTATACAAGAACCCTTCTGCTGACCCTGAAACCATTTCTCAGGGTCCTAAGGGAGTTAAGGCCGCTTCTGCCAAAAATCCCATTTCTACTGAAAAGGATTCTCGATCCTTAGAAAGATGGGGCAAAAAGGTGTACACTTCTGTTACTTTGTCCATTAGGGCTTTAAACTGTCAGTTTCATATGCTGAAATACCAGCAATTTCTCTTGTCTGTTTTAAAACAAAAGCTTACTTCCATTTCTGCCTGTGCAGATGATAAGGAATTACATGACTTATTGCATGCCACTGAGCAAGTTGGGAAGCATGGTTTACACTGTGGATTTGATGCCTTGGAGGCTTCTTGTAGGGCTGCTGCCTCCGGCACAGTCATTAGAAGGCATGCATGGCTAAAGGAACAAAATTTGCCTGAACAAGTAAAGGCTAAATTATTGGATGCTCCTGTTCAGCATAATGTTTTGTTTGGATCAAAAGCTGAAGAGGTGATTAAAAAGATGGAGGATAAGGCGAAATCCATGCAAACAGTTAAAGATTTCTTACAAGTACAGCCACCTAGATTTAGCAGGAATTGGCCTTCAAAAAATTGGTCCTTTCCCACTTCAGACAGGCCTCAGAGGGGTAGATATAGATGCTCCAGAGGAAGGCCTCAAACACAAGCTTCTTATAGACCAAGACAGTGGACTGCTTCCACCCCTAGGGAGGAGAGGACAGGTCACATACTCAAAGGAAACAAACTCAATGACTCCCTCTGTTGGGCTACAGGAACTTCTTACCTGGAAGCCCCTCTCGGAGGAAAACTCTCTCTTTATCAAAATTGGACTCAAATAACCCAAGACAAGTGGGTTTTGGATGTGGTTTTAAGAGGTTACAAATTCCATTTTCATACCTTGCCAAGGCCAAGCGGATGGCCAGACCTTCCAAAACATCAATGGACGGAGGCCTTAAACCAGGTGGAAGCTCTTTTGGCTATGAATGCCATAGAACCGGTTCCACTTTCAGAGATGGGAAAAGGTTTTTACTCAAGGCTCTTTCTAGTCCCAAGGAAGCAAAGCTCATGGAGACCCATTCTGGATCTATCGGTCTTGAACACCTTTCTAGAGATTCCAAAATTCAAAATGCTTACTCTACAGCAGCTACTTCCAATGCTGTCCAAAGATGCATGGATGGTAACTTTGGATTTAAAGGAGGCATATTTACACATTCCCATCAGGCAGGATCGCAGAAAATACCTCAGGTTCAAGGCCGGATCGTGGCACTTTCAATTCTCTGCGCTGCCCTTTGGATTGTCTACTGCGCTCAGGGTCTTCACCAAATGCCTGGCTCCAGTAGTAGCTTACTGCAGACTCAAGGGAATTCAACTTTACCCTTATCTGGACAATTGTCTAATTCAGGCAGACAGCAAGGATGTCTTACTCCAGCATCTAGAATTTGTACAGAACCTCCTCAGGTTCCTGGGATTCTCTGTAAACATAAAAAAGTCAAATTTGACACCATCACAACAGATAACTTTTCTGGGTGCTCTTCTAAACACCACAACCCAGATGGCATTTCTGACATCCGAAAAATTACAGCTGGCTTCAACTTTCAAAATCTTGGCAACTTTAACTCAACTATCTGCAAGGAAATTCCTGCAAGCTTTGGGTTACATGGCCTCCTGCATCCTTCTCGTACCATGTGCAAGACTACACATGAGGAAAATACAGTGGTACCTAAAAAGTGTATGGTCTCAGCATTGCCACAGTTTAGACATACTGATCTCCGTCCTTCCTTGCCTTCAAAAGGAATTTCTTTGGTGGTCCAGGGCATGTGCTCTAAACAAAGGGAAACCCTTCTGTCTGCCTCCTGCCACTCAGATTCTAACCACAGACGCCTCGGATTATGCTTGGGGAGCCCATTTTCAGGGCAACTGTCTGCAGGGCCTTTGGACAAAGGATCAGAAGCACCTGCATATCAATTTAAAGGAAATGTTAGCCGTTCAGAAAGCTCTATTGGCCTTCAGGAATCTTTTACAACCAGGACAACTACTAATACGGACAGACAACACCACAGTTATGTCATACATAAACAAGCAAGGGGGATCTCATTCCTACCCCCTTTGCAGACTAGCCATGGATCTATGGAACACAGCTCTAGCTTGCAATCTGGAGCTTCAAGCTCAGTTTCTACCAGGGAAACAAAACTTTCTGGCAGACAGTCTGAGCAGAAACCTTTCGGATCCACATGAGTGGATGCTGGACACCAAAATATTCAGGATGATAACAGTAGTCTGGGGATGTCCTCACATAGACCTCTTTGCATCCCATCTCAACCATCAACTACAGAATTTTTGCACCAGGTCTTTCCACAGAGAAGCTTGGAAAGTGGATGCCCTGTCATTCAGTTGGAGGAACCTCTCGGGATATGCCTTTCCGCCTCTTCATCTTTTTCCACCGGTCTTATTGAAGATAAAACAGGACAAGCCCAAGATGATAATTTTTCTGGCTCCAAATTGGCCTCGGCAGTTTTGGTATCCAACTCTAAAAAAACTATGTCTGGAGCCCCCTTGGGTTTTACCTCAGTCTCCGAACCTTCTGTCCCAACATCAGGGTCAGGTTCTACATTCTCATGTCAGAATTCTCAGCCTGGCGGCCTGGTTAATCCAGGGCCTTTGATTTCTTCTTTCCTACCCAAGCAGGTTATGGATGTCATTTTAGAAGCCAGACGTCCTAGCACTAGAAAATCTTATGCAGGAAAATGGAAAAGATTTTGTTCCTGGATGCAGGCTCAGGATTCTGATCCTCTTCTTCCTAACATTTCCTTAATTTTACTTCACTTGACAGATCTCTTACTTGAGGGTCTCTCTTTCTCTTCCATTAAGATACATGCCTCTGCTATTTCTGCTCATTATAATACAGACCCTCCCATCTTTTCCCACCAGCTCATGAGACAGTTTCTCAGAGGAGGTAAGAACTTAAGACCTCCTAGATCTCCTCCCATTCCTGCTTGGGATCTCAACTATGTTTTGGAAAAACTAACCTTGCCTCCTTTTGAGCCTGGTGCCTCTTCTGACATCAAGTTTTTATCTTGGAAGACAGCTATCTTGTTAGCCCTAACCTCTGCCAGGAGAGTTTCAGAGTTACAAGCTCTTATGGCTGTGGAACCTTATATTATTTTTCATCAAGACAGGGTATCTTTGAGGACTAATCTTACCTTCATGCCTAAGGTGGATTCCAAAGTGGTTTTAAATCAAACTATCCACTTGCCAACCTTTTTCCCCACTCCTCAAAATAAAGGGGAAAGGATCTTACATTCATTGGATGTACACAGAGAACTACGTTTTTACCGGGACAGAACCAATGACATCAGAAAATCAGAACAATTGTTTGTTTCTTATGCTTCAAGTTCCCAAGGTAAAGCCATTTCAAAACAGACCATTTCTAAATGGATCGCTCATGGAATCAGATTTTGTTATTCACACCATGGAAAGCAAATCCCAGGGAGTATACGGACTCATTCCACCAGAGTGGCTGACACTTCTGCGGCCTTCCTCAGGGGAGTTCCTACCAAAGACATTTTTGGAAGCTGCAACTTGGAGTTCAGTGCATACTTTCTCTAAGCACTACAATCTACCTCTCTACTCTAAGTCTAGGGCAGGCTTTGCCTCTGCAGTCTTGCAGGGCCTTCTAACCACCCCTTCTTCTTTATGACCACCTCCCTTTCTTTCAGCTTTGGGATTCTACCCTACAGTCATGACTGCAACAGTGAAACACGATGAACATAGTACAGTTGTGTACACCTACCATAAATCTAGATGTTAGAGTGTCTTCACTGTTGCAGTCTGGGTTTCCCTCCCTCCTGTCCCCTCTTATTTTTACTTTTGTGTAGTTCCTTTTTTCACCATTCTTCTGAGGTGTATTTGCAAAGGTTATGGGACCTTTTTCATTTTGGGACTCCTGACATCTGGGGCAAGAAAAACTGGAGAAGATGGTGTCGGCTGTCAGCTTTGTACTCCTGACGCTCTGACGTCAGGGAGCATGGTTGAACAGCCGACGCCGGACCCAGACTTTGGGATTCTGGCCGACCGAGGGCTGCCTGCCGGCAGGGGAGAACCCTACAGTCATGACTGCAACAGTGAAGACACTCGAACATCTACATTTATGGTAGGTGTACACAACTGTACTTTATAGCAACTATATTTTCACTAAATTAAAACTAGTTTCTGTATCTCCTAAATGAATGCAGTATGCTAATGTATGCATATTTTGCTGCTTTTGGAATTCTGTTTGCATCATATAATCTAGATACTGCATTGTATAAAGCAAATCATGTAATAGTGGTGCCCAGTGACATTCTAAAAAACATATTTTCACCTCAGAATGATGGACCTACAACTGTGACTGTTGAAATACTTGAAAAGTCTGAAGGTGTAGGGACCTTAGCATATGTTTAAGTAGCAAGGGGGAGTGGGTGCAAGCTAGGCAAAGTCCCCTTGAAAAAATACTTGTTAAAAGTTTCAAAGTTCTCTATTTTCTTCTTTGAAATTGTTTATTTTTTTTACATATTTAAGACCCACAGTTGTGGTCTTGCATATATGATAGTGGGACATATTTTATAGCCTCCATATTTTAATTTAAAGAGGAAGTTTATTAAGCCATGCATGTTTTGAGGTTCACTTTTATTTAATATTGGATGTAGTAATTGATAATGCACTAACTTTTGGGAGCTTTTCTACCCTAGAGCCCTCTGTAAATAAACTTTTATCAGTAGGAGTGCTCCAGTTAACAAAATACAAATATATTTCACATCAGACGATTATATTTTTATATAATTGCATGAAATTTATT
>NC_056747.1:523372829-523375329 GCF_019279795.1 Protopterus annectens | reverse complement strand
TTCTTGTCGGTTAATGTTGGTAACCAAATCATCCGCCACCGGCTTAAAATAATCAATTATTAGCTTCATGTGTGCCCTGCTAGCCTGTAGATTGATCACTTGCCATTTGGCAAGTAGGTCAGGATAAGTATTCCCATATGTGGGCATATTTAAAATTCGAAGACCTCGTGGTATCACATTAAAAAACAGGCTTGCCTCTAGATGTTGTCTCTGCAACAAGAGACGTTTATACTTGAATAAATCATTTTCAGTGTCTCTCTTGAGTTGTCTCACCAGTATACTATTGTCCATTTCCATGTCTTCATTCATTGGAGGAAGGTCTTCCATTACGAGAAGTGGATTGTCTGTTGTTTCAAAAAATAAAGAAAATGCATCCAGCCGTCCTCGACTGGTAGTCCGTTGTGCACCATTCGGTTCCCCAACATTGCTATTACTCATACTCCGTTGCGAACCTTTCAGCTCTGGAGCGTTGTTCACATTCAGTGTCCCATTTCTCGGTTCATTAAAACAGTTGTTCACAGCAGTATCCATCATAGCGGCCACAGATAATCTCCAAAAACCAAAACCCAACAGAACAATGTATCGATAAGCACAATATTCCAATCCCAAGATTTTCTGATGGATACTCGTAGAAGTTGATGCACTTATAGAAATCAATGCACTTTAGCGTACACAGAATAATAACCAGTTTACTTATAGAAACCTGTTTAATAAAACGTAAGCGCTTTCACGATATAAAAATCGCTTCCTCAAACGTTGACAAATTTAAACTACTATACAACACATATATATAAAAACATCACATCCTGCTCAGTCGGTATGGATCATGTACATTCTAAAACATTCACAGAAGCGTTTAACAATAAAAATGCTTAAACAACAGGATCAGTTATAAAAACACCACATCCTGCTCAGTGCAAAAAGTACGTAATTTCCTGTAAAATAAACCAATTGATCCATGGCAGATGACAGTAACTAGATGTTAATTCATTTGTAAAAGCTATATATGATGCATATACCTTTCAATAGTGCATTCATATTAACTTAAACTATCATCCTTATGTATTTACCATTTTAACTGACTCGTCGATATGGATCATACATTCTAAAGCACTCACAGAAGCGTTTAACAATAAAAATGCTTAAACAACAGGATCAGTGCATATATCTAAACACGCTCATAAGCTAATAAAATAACACAACTCCAAGGCTGTTGGTAAACACAACATATGATGAAAGCATATTCAAACTACCTTGTAGATGATGCATAGAAAACAAGTTACCCATACCGCAAAATACAGCATGCAGTATACATCTGAAAACAGCACGAGTTACGTTGCGTTGTCACTTCCTCTCTAGTAATTCGAAGAATTGCTTATCTGCAGGTAGAGTCAGATAAACGCATAAGGGTTGACCTAGTATATCAAGCTTGGATAACATTAATCTAAAAGTAAATCTAAACATAATCTAAAGTTAATCACTAGTGCCAATAAGCATATAAACAAACTGCAGCTGATACAATATAGACTATCGGCAAATCTTGTGAATTTAGAAATAATAATAATAATGTATAAAATGTATATAAAATGTATACATAAGAATGTATCCACATAATAGTGTATGTATATTGCAAAATTAGAATAGAAGGTTAAAGAATTAAACTTCTACATTTGGTGAAAAAATTAAATATTAAAAAGTAAATATGTTAATTTAAAGGTGATTAATGTATGGGTCTAGCTTTCAAAACCGGTTTTATGGATACGGATTCATTTAGACCTAAGCACCTGTGTGCACCTAGTCTAAGAATCCATTTCAGCTCTATTTCCTCAGTCAAATTGGAGATATCTCCGCCTCTCAATCTTGGATATACTACTTGTAAAACTTGAAACAAAAACCTATGTTGTTCTCCAAAGGTGAGCATATGTTTTGAAATGGCACTATATCTCTCATTCCTAGCAAAAGCATAGTGGTGATCACGTATTCTTTCCCTTAATGATCTGTTGGTCTTTCCATTTTATATACATTTTACACATCTCTACATAATTTATATTGATCACCATATATTTTTCAAATACATTCTCATTTACATTTTTATAGATCTTTATACGATGCATTAACAGCTAGTAGTGTAATAGTTATTTACATGCTCATTGGTACTGGTGACCAATTTTAGATTATTATTAATATTAATATTATTACTTTTAGATTTATTTCTAGGTTAATGTCATCTCAGCTTGATACATTGTCTCCACCCCCATAGCTGTGTTTATTTAACTCCAGTCGCAGACAAGGAATTTCTTAAAGTGTTAGAGAGGAACGGATGTAACACAACACATTTATTATTATTATTATTATTATTATTATTATTTCTAAATTCACAAGATTTGCCGATAGTCTATATCTATATTGTATCAGCTGCAGTTTGTTTATATGCTTATTGGCACTAGTGATTAACTTTAGATTATGTTTAGATTTACTTTTAGATTAATGTTATCCAAGC
>NC_056747.1:523207829-523367829 GCF_019279795.1 Protopterus annectens | reverse complement strand
AATGTTCATGTCTGTATTTAATATTTTGTATTAATGAATACAACACTTTATCATTGCAAGTTTTCTTATTTTTGTGTGTAGGGACTTTAAGGTGGCAGAAGTCACTGTGTTTTACTTGATTTGGTTTAACTGAACAAATCTTCAAGCACTGACAATGTATAGCATGTTAGTCTGTGGCAGAATGTGTTATAGCACTACACAGATGAGATGGTCTTTCTGTAATTATTAAATGATAAAATGCCAGACTAGGCAGGTTGACAGTTAAGCTGTTCTTCCAATAAAATATTCTCTCTATCAGAATGGATATCAGTAACCATTCAAAACTGAAAAGTTAAGTGTTAAATATAGAATATTAACTTTTAAAACTGATCTTGACATAGTAGATTGGAGCACAGAATTCTGTTTTGACCCTTGGGCAGTACTAGTTCACAGTGAGTAGTCATTGTGTGCTTTTAGCCACTCAAGCTGTCCTAATGTTGTTCAATGAGGAAATCAATCCCCCATGGTGTTAGCAAACCTTCCTTATGTTTTTATCCATTGGAAAATGTTCAGTCATTGGATGGCAATCAAAGAAAGTTCCAGTCACAATTTAAAGCCATTAGATCACTTCTTTCTTGGGGTGTTTAGCTTTGCGATTCATTTAAGTGACCATCTCTTTCGGTGATTCTATCATGGATTGCTTAGGTAATAGGGCTTTGTTCCCTCTATTTCAACAGAGTTGGCTTCATTTAATTGATTTTTTACAGAATGTCATATGCCTTTTGCTGCTAATTTTACTATGTCTCCCCATTTTTATAATGCTGCAGTTGGTTGCCAGTGCATATCAACATTTCGCCTCAAGAAGTGCTTGTTTTCTGCTTCATCACTCCCTGACAAGCAGCCCCATAGACTCTTTGAACCCTTCATTCATTTCACACAGTAGAGATAAAAATGTGTCACAGGAAGATGCTATAGAACTTTCTACAGAATGGAAAACAAAAAATGTGCCCTCACCTTAGAAGAAAATGAGCTAAAAGTAGAGTTTCTTGATTTAATAGACATATTAAGATGAATGAAAGAAATAGACTGCAGAAGGTCAATAAAACCCAAAAGTCAGAGGTTTGATAAAACAAATGAACACAGTAATTAGGACTGTCCATAGAGATCCATGCGATATAACAGAAGTAAACAGGATATATTACTGTGCAGCTAAATTAATAACTGATAAAATTCTACCACAAGAACACAGGGTAGTGAGGGAAAGGAAGGGGAGAAATTGAATACCATCATGGAAGAAGTATAGAATAGAGAAAACTATAAAGCAATTAAGATAAGACGTGTCACTGTTAAAAGAATATAGAAGAGGGAACAGATCAACAAAAATACTAAGAAAGATAGACGTGATAAAGTCAATGCACAGTATTAGAACAGACTAGGATCTATCATACACTATTGCAAATAAACTAAAAATCTCAGCACAGGCGGAAAAACTTAGAAGATATGCAGATAAATATAAAGGAAAAGTACAAAATAAACAATTTATTGATGACCCAAAACATTTTATAGAGAAGCAAGGTAAAAGGAATTGAAAGACCACCCAAAAAAAGAAGAAATAGGTACATTTTGGAGAAGTATCTGTGAAGATGTTGTGGAATATAAAGATGCTAACTGTACAGAAGAAGTAAAAGAAAGAAAAGAAGTTCAAAGGTACAGGATATGAAATGGGATGAAGTAACAGCCAGGGAGATTGAAACAAAGTTAAGAAATGCCTCTAATTGGAAAACCCCAGGCCCGGATACAGTGCCTAAAATTTATTTAAAAGTATTAACATTTTTGCTTGAAGATTTAGCCATGAGTAAGAACTATTTGTATGCGCACCCAAAACAGACACCAACCTGGCTAACAACAGGAAAAAACAATGCTCCTACTTAAGAGTGAACCTGCAAGCTACCCTAAAAAATATAGACCAATAACTAGCCTTTAGACGACATATAAACTATACACGGGAATTGATGCCGACAGAGTTTATAGTCATTTAGAAGAAAACTCAATTATGGCAGTAGACCAAAAGCGCAATAAAAAAAGTCATATGGAACAAAGGATCATTTGTTGTTAAATAAAGTCATAGTGGAGAACTATAAAAAGGGGAAGAATCTTAAGTACGGCATGGATTGACTACAAAAAAGCATTTGAAGGTATCCCACATTCTTGGATAAAGAGTGCTTAAAAATGTGTAAGATACACCCTACACTGATCAACTACATTACAGTGACCATGAAAGAGTGGCAGACTACTTTGCAATTAAGCCATTATAAAGGACAAATTATTATTTCAGGGATAATTCAAAGGGGGACATTCCAGGATGACGCTGCTATTCTGCCTTGTGCTTAATCCATTAAGCTGTCTAAAAAGAACTTGAGCAAGAGGGAGTGTATAAATATTTGGGAATTGATGAAGGATCAGTAGTAAAACATGAACAAATGTGAATAAAACCTAGTAAGGAATACTTTAGAAGACTTAAATGAATCCTGAAAACAGTATTGACATCTAGGAACAAAATCCAAGCTGTAAACCAATTTGTTCTTCCTGTCCTAACTTTCAGTTTTGGACTGATTGACTGGCCTCAAAATGTATTAGATAAATTAGATAGGAAAACAAGAAGGATGCTTCATGCTCACCAAATGATTTATAAAAATCAGTGCATACCAAGATTATACATTCCCCATTCCAAAGGAGGGCTGAGTCTCCTTGAAATTGATTACATGTGTAGATCTGCAATTGTGGGACTCCACACATATCTGCTGATTTCACAAGACCCAAACACAGTGAAAGTTTTGAAACATGAGGAGAATAAATCTAAGATGACTTCTGCTTAATCTAGCAAAAGCATGTCGGTGTCAAGCAGTAATAGAACTCAAACCAGAAGTAGATAAAAATCGGGCAGCAACTGAATGTGCCAGAAAAACAAAAGAAAGAATATAAGGTGAAGGACCAAACGAGAAGGCAAAAAATGTGGAAAATGCATAAATATAGTTGCAAGTGTAGAAAACTTCTGGAAGAACCTCCTGTTGATCAGGAACAAACCCAGGAATGGTCAAATAGAGATGAATTCAAACCAAGAGATGAAAGGTTAATATTGGAGGCCCAAGATACACGCTGGTTTACAAAGTTCATTGAAAATGTGGGAGAAACAGACAAATGTTTTTTATAAAACTGAATTGGAAACGGTTGCAAACCTCATTGCTGGTTGTGACATACTGATGGCTGAAGGACTGTATACTGAAAGGCATAATAATGTGGCAAGACTGTTGCACTGGGGATTGTGCAAACATTATGTTATTGAAGTGGTTGAAAAACACTGGAAACATGAACCACAAAGCATCACAGAAAATTATGAAGTTTGCATCACATGGGATCACCCATTACCAACAGTTCAAAGGATAGATGCTAGAAAACTGGATAACATGGTCCATGAAAAGAAGACAAAGGTAGCATTGATCATTGAGATCATTACACTCAGTGACTACAGTGCCTTGCATACAGAGACACAAAGTCATAAAATATCAGGATTTGTAGGCAGAAACGAGAGCAATGTGGAAGAAAGATACCCAGACAGTTTCAGTAGTAGTAGGAGCAACGATTCTTGTAAAAAAGAATCTACAATTGTATTTGTATGTTATTGATACGTATAACTCCATACGAATTGCAGGAGGAGTCATTACTGGGCACATTGCAGATGCTGCAAAGAGCAGTTCTGGCTAACATCAAAGATTGAAGCAATACTAATTTCATGAACTTGAATCATACTTCGACTTAGGAATGGAGTCCATTCCCTTCATGGTATTAGAAACCCAAAAGACTTGGAGAAATTAAAAAAATGGAGAGACACTCAGTGCTTATTGCTGATCTTAGACATGTCCACTGCTGGATGGACCCTGTAGTTCTGATTTTTCTGAGCTAAGAAAAAGCTTTAATGGCATGGCAGAGCTGAAAGGTGATTATAAACAGAATCATTACTGGCAAGAAGGTCACTGTCACTGTGATTGCAGACAGTATAATGTAATGGTTAATTTAAAGGTTGGATCTGAATTCTATTAGATCTCATGTGCATGCAGTTTTGATTACTGTTAACTTATGTAATTGCTAGTTCTCCCAGATTTGCCTTTAAAGCTAGTACATTTTGAAAGCTATATTGACTAGCCAATGAGATGATTGATTGTTAAGTAAATAATGTTAAGTAATCACCTGGATATTAACAAAAAACTAAAGGATTACTTGTTCTACTTCCTGGTTTTTAGGTGGATACTGCAAGTGAAGTGGAAGAGCTTGAAATTGATACTGTGTCATCAGTCCCAGAGTCAGAGTTTCGTGCACCTGCCAAACTGCAAGTCTTCATTGCACGATACAGGTATAGTGCAAAAATATATTAAATTACTGATTATTTGGGACTGTATTTGGTAGTGCTTTGGTGGGTGAATAGGAGCAAATAATTTGATAATAAATGGCTACTTGAATCTGATGGACTGACCTTTTTTCCTCTCTGCTGTATTTCTGGAAATATATGGTTTAACAAAATATGCAAAAGAATACCTGCTACCACTAGATTAATGCCTAAACACCCAGAAACAAAAATGGTATCAAAAAGGCAGGTGTGAGGCAAAACAACGGCACTATATATCTGGTTCAAACGGTCCATTTAATGAAACAAAACAGGTAAAACGTAAGTGCTTTCACAGTGTAACCCACTGATTCTTCAGATGCATCTACAAAGAACTCAAAAGCTTCCATTTAAATACACCAGTTGTAACTGACACACTAAATACACCAGTTGTAACTGACACACAATTAATTTAATTGGAAAGTTCATTTCTTAAAGGTATATAAAGACATATATATAAAAACACATTTCCTAAAAGTGTGTACATATAAAAACATACAAAAAGCACTTTTTAGTAAAAATATAAAAGTATACAGATAAATAATATATGAAAGTGTAGTATTAATAAACCTAATAATCCTTTTGTAAAGAACAGATGTAAATACATAAAAAAATAGGGTAAATGCTATTTCCTAAGTGGTCTTTTTATTTGGCAAGGCTCTTGGGAGCAACTTTTACAATGTTTTGAATATCTTAATCAATCATCTGTGTTTTTAAAATTCACTGTGAAGCATTCTATAAAAAGTATAGATTTCCTGGGCGTAACTATTAATATTACAGAAGAAGGTAGGGTAACTACAGAAATTTATAGAAAAGAATGTTACAGGAACTCTTACCTATACAGGACTAGTATGCACCCACAACATATATTCGATAATGTAGTGAGAGGTCAAGGGATGAGATTATCAAGATTATGAGTTGAACAGAAAGATTTTGAAGAGGAAATGCTGCTCCTAGAACAGAGATTTACTCAGAGAAGATATCATAAAGCTAAGGTCAATGTAATATTGAATCAAGTTAGAGATTGTAGAGCCAAAAAAGGCAGACCATATGTTTCACAAATGACAAGAGGGAGATGGACAGCTAGTCACTTATAGAAAATGTAGAAGGAATAAGGGATGGCATAGAATGCCAGTTAAATATGCCCATAATGTACAAGTAGTTACTAACATATAAAAAAGATACTGGTCTGTATTAGCAGCAGACCCAGAAATTAGAAAAGTGGTGGGTGCTCAACCTTCTTTCATTTTTAAAAACATGACTAACATAAAAAGGATGTTATGTTACCCCAATAGCACTACAAGAGAACCAAGTAAGGGGGTAATACCATGCAATAGCTGTAATTTTAGTCCACACATAGAAGTGTTGAAACAGTTCCTTCATCCAGATTTAAAAAAAGACCTTTTGGTTTATTGCGGAAGGGACATGTGATACTGAGCATTTGGTTTACCTAGCTTACTGTGAGACCTGCATGGCTTGCTATGTAGGTAAAACAGAAAGTTTAAGTACAGAATTAGGGAACACTTATATGACATACAGAAACAAGTTTCGACAAATGCATTAGCCAGGCATGTCATGAATACCTCTGTCTTACACACTTTTGAATTTTATATGGTAGAAAATACTAAGATTACGAATAGGTTAGGGGACATTAGGAACAGGACTGAAGTAAATGACACTAAATGGATACTTAGATTAAGAGCTGATGTAGGTAAGGGGCTTAATGACAACGTTCCTATGAAACCAGTCCTGCAAGCTAAACCACTTAGGAAATAGCATTTACCCTAATTTTTTATGTATTTATATCTGTTCTTTATGAAAGGATTATTAGGTTTATCAGTAGTACATTTTCATATATAATTTATCTGTATATTTTTATATTTTTACTAAAAAGCAATTTTTGTATGTTTTTATATGTGCACACTTTTAGGAAATGTGTTTTTATATATATGTCTTTATATACCTTTAAGAAATTAACTTTCCAGTTAAATTAATTGGGTGTCAGTTACAACTGGTGTATTTAAATGAAAGCTTTTGAGTTCTTTGTAGATACGTTTGAAGAAGCAGTGGGTTACACTGTGAAAGTGCTTACGTTTTATCTTTTTTGTTTTATTAAATGGACTGTTTGAACCAGCTGTATAGTGCCGTTGTTTTGCCTCACACATTTTTACCTTTTGGAAATATATGGTTTGTTTGACCCATTCAATTTATTCATTCTCTACCAAAATTTTTATTTGTATGTCTTCTGCATTCTTGGTGACTGTTACAGGAATGTACCATATTTTATGTTTTACTTTCTCAGAATTTAATGTATCGAGTTCTCAAGTCATGGCTCTTATCATGCTCCTTAAAATGCATTTTTTTAGACAGTATTTCAAAAAGATCTTTATTTCAGGTCATTTAATAGGTAGTCTCTGTGTACAACTCTTGTCACTTTGTGAGTCTGTTTGTGGAAGGAGTAGTACATTATTTTCTTCTAAAGTTTTCTCATATAGTAAAACATGTCTGGAAAGAAAATCACAGCAACCCCTGTTCTGGAAGAAATATTTGATGGTAGTGATTCCATTTATGAGACTAATAATGAGTCACACTTAGTTTCACCAATATAGACCACTAGTGAGGGAGTGCACACCATACATAAAACACCCCACATATTTCACATGATCCAGTATTATCTTTTCCATCCAACTTCAACCTGTGGGTTACTGGATCTGTCTCTGATTTGACAACAGCAATTTCAGAGTTTTCAGCCCAAGAGTTCTGTCTCCTCAACCCATAATACCCTGCTCTCCTCGTCTATCCACAGATCTTGTTTGCTGCCAACAAGAGTGGAAAATGGTCCTTTGTGTTTCCCTTTGTTGTATTCTTTGTATGATGGCAGTAGCCTGTTTTTTTTTGTATATATCTCCTGTACCCTAGTTTAGATTTAGTGTTAACTGTAAGTGTTAGATTGGTAGGTTAGAGGTTGTTTTTTTCCTGTGTGTTTTTCTGGGCAGGCATGTCTGCACTTTTCTTTCTGACAAAAGTGTGTGTGTGTGTGTGTGTGTGTGTGTGTGTGTGTGTGTGTGTGTGTGTGTGTGTATGTATGTGTGTGTATGTATGTGTATATATATATATATATATATATATATATATATATATATATATATATATATATATATATATATGCACACACACACACACACACATATATATATATATATATATATATATATATATATATATATATATGTGCACACACACGCGCACATACACAGGGTGTAGGTATATTTAGGTATATAGATCATTTTTCTATGTTATAGTGTGTTTAGGTAGCGTTTCATAATTCAGTGGTATGTTTCAGTGTGATTTTTTTGGTATTGCTTATTACTTGTAGTGTAGGTGCTAATTATGGAAAAGGAAATGTCTGGGTTTAAAAAGTGTGTGGCTTGTGGGCACAAATTGCCTCCAAAAGATGCATGCAGTTGCTATGGGTATTGTCTGGGCACTGCTTATCTAAAGATAGACTGCTCAGCCTGTGTGAAGTTTGGCTCCTGACCAGTCAACAAACATCAGGCCAAGCTAGTATTAAAGGAAGTGCTCTCACTTTCAGCCACTCCTTCATCTTCTCCTCCTTCTAATGAGTTTCAAGAAGAGGGAAAAAGAGCAGTCATGTGATAAGAACCCAAAGTCACGTTCCAATTAAGTGGTGAGACTGCAAATGTTCCTCCTTGTCTACTGAGGGACAGCCAAAGCTGATGGTTCACTTACATTTGGCATATCCAGCTCTGGTTCTATCTGTTTGACCCGGATCACTGTACTGCTGGTGTCAGAAACATGCAAGTCTCCCACCCTCAGCATCCCCAGTCCCATTCTAGTGAAGGACTCCTTAGCTTTGGTGTGCAGGTTGCACATCCCTTTCCCACCCATCACACCAACAGAGTAGTACCTTTCCCACCCATCACACCAGCAGAGTAGTACCCCATATTCATTCCCCTTCCCCATCCTGGATTTGAGCTTTCCCTGTTTAGCTTCATTCCTCAGCTCTGACCCCAGGAAGGAAGTCTTCCAAGCCATCGTTGTTGGCATCTTCTGCATGGTCCGTTAGTTAAGTTTGGAGCCTTAAGCCATCAAACTTGAACCAGTTTTTTTTTTTTTTTTTTTTTTTGCAGATCCGGATATAATTAGGAATCCTCCCAGCCCCCTTGGTGCCATTGCCTGAAGTGTTGGCTCTGACCACTGTTTTTCCTAACCTGATCCCTTTGGATTGGGAGTTTACAGGTCTGGCCATGCTGCCACCCCCCCCTGTCTGCTCTGATGGCTTGACCACCTCCGGCACAGAGTCCTTCCTTGGCATTCTTGTTGGAGTTGAGTATGCCTTAGAGGTGAGGGCTCAGGGCCACTGCTCCAAGGCCAGGGTGACTGTCTAGGTTTCAGAGTCATCCTTTTTGCTGAGGGCTTCCACACAAGACAGTTTAGCTCCAGTGTTGGAGCAGGTCAGATCTGCATTGGATACTGGTGCTGATCCGGGGACTGCCACTTTTGGTCTTACAGCTTTGGCTTTTGATGCTGTTGAGAGAATCTTCTCCCGTTCAAAGAGGGATGTTTTGGCAACAACATCAGATCCTTCTTTTTCCTGTGTTTTTGGACCTGCAGATTTCCTCCAGCTGTTTTTGGGACATCTCTCCCCTTTGAGTCCCAGGTTTCTCCTGCATCCACTGCCTCTTTCCTTATAAATTTTCTTCCAATTCTCCATGCTGAGCACAGTAAGAGTAAGTGCAAAAGGAAGCATTTGGATTCTTTTGATGAATCACTCACCAAGAGCACTGACTTCAATGAAGGGGAGAGCTTCCTCAACCCCCCGTGATGATGCCTCTTTTGGAGACATTTTGAAATTGTTGAAATAGCATGGGAGATGGACCAAAGAGGCTCTTTCCCCAGTGTCACTGTTTCTGGAGGCATTTGGTACAGGCTCATCCACGTCATGGGTGGTTCCTCCCTTTTGGATCTCCTTAAAGACGTGGTGTGATTGAGGAATTGAGGGGAACCCAATGTGGTGGAACTAATCTCTAAGAAATCGGATAACATTTTGGCACCTCCTAAGGACAAACCCCATTGGAGTAAGCTTTCAGTAGTTGACAGTGTCGTGGTTGCAGCTGCCAATAAAAAAGATATCGCTGAAGAGAATTCATCAATTCATTTGCCCAACAGAGAGTCTCAGGCTCTGCACCACCTGGGAAAGCACATGTATGGTTCAACCACCTTCTTACTGCATATGCTGAACTACCTCATTAATTTGACAAAGACTTCAGTGAGACTTGGTGTCTGAAGTGTCAAACGTTGTGAAGACTCAGCAGTCCCCAGAGACATACAAGACTCTATAGGCTCATTTGCCAACAGTGCGGTCTGTCACAACCATCTCCATGAGACTGTTGTCCAGCGTGGCTGATGATGCATCTTGCACAGCAGGCATCGGCATCCTCATGTACTTCCATTCCTGAATGCATTTGTGCAATTTTGTAGACTGCTTTAAGGCATCCTTCATCAATGCTCGATTTGAAGGTTCTTCCTTTTTTGAACCAAAAGTCAAAGAGATGTTCGCTAGGAGTGAGAAGGACAGAAAGACTCTGTCTACCATTGAAGAACACTTTGCCACCCTCCACAATCCTACTCCAGGAATCCGAATGGGAGCAAGCATCTCTTCTGTCATAAAGCACAACAGCCTTTTCAGGACACTCTTGGAGAAGTCCCACCCTCCCATGACAGAGGGGATAACCATAATGGATGCTGCCAGTGTGGCAGAAGCAGTCCACAGAACCAAGACTTCCGGAAGGCCTTTTCAGTATTCCTGAATGGTTGCCTGACTGCCATGTTCTGGAGGCAGTTGGGTGTCGTTTGGTTGTCCACCCAAAAGCTTGGCATGCCATCACCTCAGACTCATAAATTGTGAGGGTTGTGTCCAGAGACTGTACAATTCCCTTTTTTATTTCCCAAAGGAGTCCCAAAAATCTGTTCCAAATGTGTCACCTTGGCAGAGAGGGATGCAGCAGACGAGATTCAAAAACAGATAGCCAACCAAGTCATCCAAGAGGTCCCACCAGACTAGCGAGGATCTGAGATCTATTCCTCATTCATTTTAGCAACAAAGAACAGGGATCTCAGACTAGTTCTGGATCTTGTTAAACTGAACCATTTCATTAAGCAAACCAAATTCCAGAGTCTAGCCTCCTTCTTCTGGGCTAGGTAGAACTCAAGGATGCCTGCCATCACATAAATATAGAGAGGCACTCTGGGAGATTCCTGCACTTTTGGCTGGGGGTCAGTAATTACCAATTTTGACCTCTCCTTTAGTCTCACCACATCTTCCCAGGAGTTCACCAGATGTATGGATTAGTGGCAGTGTGTCTCAGGCTGCAAGGGTTCCAGGTCTTTCCATTCCAGGGCGATTGACTCATCACCACTTCCATGAAAGCATTTCTCAACAAGGCTCGAGATGCTTTACTCCAGTTGTGTCTGTTCTTGGGCATTACATTAAATCAAAAAAAGCCCATCTTGGAACCATTGCATGTATTGGAATGCATAGACTTCCACCACTCAGCCAGACTTCTGGTATCCAAACTAAAACTTTTCTTTGCCTGAAGTTGTCTCACATTGGTCATACTGCCAGTCCTTCTGCAGCTGCTGTTTTCTTGATTTTTTTTTGTTTGGCAGCATCTGGCTTACCTTGTTCCTTTAGCAAGATTCCATGAGAGTGTTACAGTGGACTTTAGCAGTCCAGTGATCTTATCTTACTCATCCCATGTACTTCTTAGTGGTTCTGACAACTATCTGTTGCTATTACATTTGATGGTGGTTGGACACATTGCTGGTCACATCAGGGTTGACCTTTTGTTCTTCCCCATCCCCAGGACATGGTCACGATGGATGCTTCCCTTCTGAGGTGAAGGGGGACATTATGAAGGGAAGACTGTCTGTGACACCTGGTTGAGGTTTGAGGCCAGTTTTCAAATCATGTCTTGGAAATGAGGGCAGTTCTCCTAGCATTGCAGGCCTTTCAGGACCTCCTCCCTAAGCGTGTGACTGCCATCCAAACAACAGCTCTGTGACTTAGTATCTGAACAAGCTAGGGGATCCCAGTTCTATCCCCTGTGTTGAGAGGCCATAAGGATTTGGCAGTGGGTGAAGTCCTTTCAGCAGTTTCTGATTGCAGTGCTCATCCTTGAGAAATTCAGCATTCCAGTGGACAGTTTGAGCAGGAACATCTTCATGAGTGGTCCCTGAATCCAAAGGTAGAAGCTCAGATTTTCATCTGCTGGGGCAATTTCTGTTGCTGTCTTTTTGCTCCTCTCTCCTGATGGACAATCACCAAGGAATGCTCTTCTGTTTTCTTAGCTCCTGGGTCTTCTGTACGCTTATCCCCCAATGCCTGTGATAATCCAGTTCCTTCAGAAAGCAGAGTGATGGTTATCCTCTTTGCCCTGTTCTGGCTGTGACAAGTTTGGCTCCCCTTTTTTGGGCTCACCTACATCACCCTCCCTGGATGTTGGATCTGATTTCCCATCCAGCAGAGACATCTCTTCTAAACCTCCACTCCCTCAAACTGACCGCATAGTTTCTCCAATTCTGATGATGTCCAGAATTATTCATATACTTTCATCATTCCAGAACCCATCTGCTAGGAAGGTGTATGCCTATAAGTGGAAATGTTTCTCTATTTGGGCCTCTTCTGCAGGCCTTTATCCCTTTTTTGGCCCCTTTGGATGCCATCCTGGACTTTTTGGCTGGTCATTTTCATTCTGGTTTGAGTTATTCTATCAGAAAATTACAACTGGCTGTCATTTCCAATTTCCGTATTGGCAGAGATAATATGCTTTTGATGTCTCTTAAGTTATCTAAAGCTTTCCTGAGGGGCATCTTTTTGTTACTGTTTGAGATCCAGTACTTCCATGGGATCTTCCTCTGATGCTGCAAGTGCTTGCTAGATTTCCTTTTGAAACTTCAGCTGTGATATCCTTAAAGTTGTTGTCATGGAAGACTCTCTTGTGGCTGTTACTTCTGATAGAAGGGTATCTGAGATTCAAGCACTATCCTCTGTACCTCCTTACTTGATTTATTTCTTAAGTACAGAGTTAATATCAGGACAAATTCTTTCTTTTTACCCAAACTCACTTTGAAATCTACTTTGAACCAACCGATTCACTTACCAGTCTTATTTCCAGGTGTTAGTAACAATATTTGCTTCATTGTTTGGATGTGTATAGACAATTCAGATTCTGTTTGGCTAGAACTAAAAGCTTTAGAAAATATGACTAACGATGTGTTTACTTTTGTAAGTCTAGGCTTGAAAAGGCCTATCCAAGTGGCTGTCCAACTATGTCTCATTTGTGTACTCTTTGAAGGGAATGTCCTTACTAGTGAAAACTAGAGGTCATTTGAATGGAGCAGTGGATATTTTCACTGCCTTTTGTCTGACAGGAATCTGTTGATTGTGCAGCAGCTACTTGATCTAACACATTACAAACTGGATGTTCAGTCTATGTCAAGAGCTTCATTTGGTTCTGGCATTTTGCAGAATCTTGTCTACTAGGGCCTACCTGGATTTTTCTCAAGCTGCAGACTCTGTCCCACAGGATAAAGCTGGATGGAAAAGACTACATTGGATACAAAAGTTATGTACTTACCAAAATGATAGTTCCTTGTTGTCTTCTACCATCCATTCAACCATTCCTCCTTCCATACCCCCTCCAAATTGTCATGGTGGTAAAGTGCTCCTGGTTGGTCTTACTTAATTGTTTATTAGCTGGTGTGTAGGAGTCCTTGTCTATCACCCCATTTACCTGTTGTCTTTCTTATTAATGTTGTTTAGAGCTGATATTATCTTAGGGGGTTGTTAGAAGCAAACTCGATCTGAGGAAAGAAGAGAACAGGATATTATGCATAAAGGAGATGGAGCTTTCAGGCTAAAGTCTATGAAATGGTCAATGTCAAATCTGACAACTCATAGGTTGAACTGGAGACAACACGGATCTATCATTATGGTAACTACATAAATTTTGTTTACGTTCAGTCTTACCATAAAGTTATGTGCATTACATTACACATGTATTCCACCATCTGTGGAGATATTAAACAAAGCTACGAGTTTTACATTTGTAACACACAAATATCTGGAAAAACTGGTAACAAAGAACCCAAAGGCTACTGCATGTTATTGTATACCCATGATGCATAAAAGTATATTTAAAAGCCTGGACAGCCTAGTATATCAGGTCTTCAAGGTTTGATAGTAGTCTTTATCACAAGGTTTTCATTAGGTTTTGCAGTTACCATCATGCATCAGAGAAAACTGTGACATTGTACAAAAAAACGGTGGCATGTTCTCAAATGACTGCTACTCAGTAGACTCTGATGTTAAGAATTTTTTTCCCCATCAAGATGGGTTAGAGGGAGTTTTGTCTTTCTTAGGAAATAATCTAAAGTGCTACTATATTGCTGACCTGATTTATTTTACAGGCAACTATTAAGTATATTGTCTAATTCTTGTGCATCTGTGGGTACTTTCTACCACTTTGGACAATGACAGTGGGTCTGAATTTGTCCCCTTGATGCACATTTTTGAAAGAAAATATATTTACCTCTTTAGACATGAAACATCACACATATCAACTTATTTTATATACACAGATGATTTAATTTTTATTTTAGGGAATATTTCTGACTTTTAAAAGTTTTTTAGTGACACTTAAAAAAACAGATGTGGGTTGGAGATTTCTTGCATTATAGATAATGAAATTTCCTACTTTGTGGTATTGTTCGTCTTGGAAAAATGGTAACTTATAAATTGCACAGAAAACAGTGTCCCAAAATGTTTTAAATAGTAGCATTGACTATCCTAAGAAGTTATAACAGTCCTTACCATATAGTTACTTCATAGGGACTATGGACATATGCTCCAAGAAAGATGACTTTGAGTTTAGGCTTAAGTCCATTTGTAAATTATTGCAGAAGGGATATACTGTATCTACTTTAAAAATGCTCTGCGTAAGCTACAGGATGAAGATGCAGTGGTGGCACATTTTCTATTGAATTATAAGTTTCATCATCTGACACCATTTGAAGATACTAATAATTTGTCCACACCAGTTTGTGTGTTCACCTTTCTTAACTGTTTTAGGCCAGATAGTTTTGAAGCATTGAATTCTATCTCTGGCATAGAAGCCTTAATTACAGTCCAGACAACCTGACTTTGAACAGAGTCATGGGCAGTAGGCAAGCTTGGTAAGGGAGGATGGAAGTGAAGAGCTGATGCCAACTTTCCCATCCTGGAGAAGCTAGAGGTGGTTCCAGTCAGCTCATCGCCTTCATGGAAGCAGAGGCTTTCATGGCAGTGAAAAAAACAGAGATGTAGGCTGGGCATTCTCAAGCTGACAGTGGCAGCCCTCATTAGCATGTGGTTGGAAGCATGCATACACATAGGGAGGTAATAGAAGACCCCTTTGTGATACCAGATCTCATCTCAACCACCAGGCAAGAGAGTAGTATCTCATATGGAAACATCCTTACCACTGAGATACTGTGGAGGGTAGAAACTACCTCCATAACTTCTAGTGTGATGACCCCTTCATTTACCTCTATCTTTCTTGAGACTTCCTAGTAGTGGAGGAATGTATGGCTTGAAGAAAGAGGAGGCTTGATGATCAATAGGCATGGAGAGGTGAATACAGAAAATAAGTTTTGAAATGCTGGGCCAGTATTGGCATATTCATAGATCTACAGACTTTTTTTTTTTTTTTACCAATAGTACAAAGCTGTAGTCAGAGTTTACCTTACTTACTGATACACAGTCATTTTAGGATCGAATTTCCTATAGTATAATTAAGGGTAAGCTGGCATGTGGTAAATGCTCAGTTTGCCACTATTATTATTCTGGGACATATGTGTAAAACTAGGGACATAATTTTACAGTGGGACAAAGTGTAACATGAAATAATGAAGAAGCTGTGTTATGATTCACTGTACATGACCAGTGTTTTTTATTGGTGAAACTAAGTCTTGTGAAAATTAGGATGCTTTAAGATGTTGCAGATACTTGATATGAGAAATTAAGCAGCTGTTTTGTTGAGACATTTTATTGAACCCTGTAATGACATTGGTAACTTTAGTTTTATGATACTTGATCATATTACAGGAAATGATAGAGGTAAAGGTAAGGTTCATAGGTAGGTACCAGGCTATCGGCCCAAGGGCCTAAGTAAACCTAGCCAACAAGGTTCCCTGGCTTACGCCACCCAAGAAAGTTATTTTCCTGTGCCCCTGTCGAGCAGATCCACCGAAGTGATCCCCGGGGAGTATTTCCTATTTTCCATCCACTTATCAAGACTTTTTTTGAAGAGTGCTAATGAGGAATTTTGCTTGACATAGAAGGGTATCTTGTTCCAGAGTATGGGAAGTCTATGGGACAGGGATCTGTCCCTCCAGCATATCCTGCTTATTGTGGTGACAAAGTTTAGGTCCCTAGAGCGTGTAGCTCAGAGGGATTGGGATTTCTTTAGATACAGCATGTCCAACAGCTCTGGGTTTGACATAGCTTTATATGTTAGGCAGAGATCACCTCAGAGTAGGCGATATGCTACGGAGTAAAGCTGGAGTTTTTTGAGATGGTCATTGTAGAGCATCTGTTTGAGGCCAGCAATCCTCTTTGTGAAGTACTTCTGTGGCCTTTCCAGCTGCTGAGGCTGTCTTGTGAGGTACATTCCAAAAGGGGCCTTGTACTCTATAAGGGGTCTAATGAGTGTCGAGTAGAAGGGAACAATGGCCTCTCTTTTCCTAGATGAGAAGAACCCTTTTGTGATGGGGTGTGCCATGTATTTCCTGACTACTGTGGTGATGTGATTATCAAAGGAGAGACTACTGTCCACCTAGGCCCCCAGGTCTCATCACACATTCGGCGTTAAGTAGACTGCTGACTATGTGGTAGTTCATGGGTACAGAGTTTTTACCAAAGGAGATGACAATGCAGTTTTTGGCATTGAGCTTGAGGCCATGGCTGTGACACCAGGCATCTGTCTCAGTGAGGCCCTTCTGTAGGATGTCTACATCATTTGGGGACTAAACTATGGCTCCTAGTTTGCAGTCATCTGCAAACTTATTAGCCAAAGGCCTTCTGTGTTAGCCTGTACTTCAGAGAAGTAGATACCAAACAGGAGAGGTCCCAGGACTGAATCCTGTGGTACTCCACTTGTCACTGGTTTGAAGTCACATTTGAAGTCGGCAACCTTTACAGTGTGGGTTCTGTCAGTGAGCCAATTGGCAACCCATCTTGTGATGTAGGGATTTATACCTAGTTTAGTGAGCTTAGCTGTAATTCCAGAATGGGGGATAGTGTCGAAAGCCTTGGCGAGGTCAAGATAGGCTGTATGAACCACCTTACCCACGTGTACAGCTTTGGCAACTGCCTCAAAGAAGTCGATTAGGTTCAGGAGGCATGATCTGCCTTTCACAAACCAGAACTGGGTGGGGTCCAAAGTTTGGAGGTTACCAGTGTCTTTGTTTATGAGTTCTATGATACATTCCATGGCCTTACAGACCAGGCTCATCAGGCTAATAGGGCTATAGTTCCCGGGATCAGTGGTGGCTCCCCCTTCGTGGAGTGAGATAACTGTTGCTGTGTGCCATTCAGTGGGAGCAAAGCCTGATGTGAGACTGTGATTGAACATGGTGCTTAGGCTGGGAGCCAGTTCGTTCTGAAGTTCATGTAAAACGCAGCCTGGGATGTTGTCCAGTCCCATGGATACTGTGTTTTTGGCTTTAGAGAGTGCAGCTTTTACCTGCGTAGTTGTGATTACAGGGACTCTGAATTCTTCCTGTATAGATATGGGCCCTTTAGGGGGTGAGAGGGAGGTAAAGTTAACATGGAACCTATCTGCCAGGACGTTGGCAATATCAGTTGGTTCTGTAATTTTCATGCCATTGTGCTGTAACTCAGAGCAGATCTGGGTGTTGCTATTGAGATTCTTGACATAGCTATAGAATGCTTTGTGGTTGTCCCTAGAATCAGTAGCGATTTTGTTTTCATAGCTAACTTTGGAGGATCTTATAAGGGATCTCAGCTTCTTACTGAGGCTGACCAGGGAACTCCGCCACTCATGAGATTTTACTGTCTTTTGCAACCATTTCTTCCTTCTGTTGTAGAGTTTGTTTATGGCAGGGGACCGCCAGATTGGCTTCCTTTTTTTGGAGGATAGCATGTTGGTTTTGTTTGGGATAGCACGATCCATGCACTCGTGTAAGTGCTTATAGAGTGCATTTCTGCAGGATTCAGCAGTCGTAACTGAATTGTCCATCTGCATGGGTGTCATGACGTTTGCCACTTCTGTCTTAAGCAGCATGAAGTTGGCTTTGGAGAAATTATTTACCATGATTTCCTTAATGGGGAGTGGGGGCGGGATGTGGATATCTAGGATGATTAGCTTATGGTCGGATCTGACCAATGAGAAGCTGACTTCAGGTGTAAAACACCGGTCACTCATGTTGGTAATGACTAGGTCTAGGATATTGTTGCCCCTGGTGGGGGTGTGGATAAGTTGATCCAGGGCATTGGAATTTATGAATTCCAGAAAGCGTCGAGTAAAGGAGTTGGTACATAAGTAGTTTTCCTAGTTAGTGGTGGGGTAGTTGAAATCGCCCATTATTAGGGTGTTTGGTTGAACCCTAATATTTTCAAGTATATCAAGAAAAGAGGAGTGGGAATCCTGGTGGGGGTTCTGTAGCAAGCTGCAATTTGGATTGCAGTTTTTCCCAGAGTTAGTTGCACTTGGATAACCTTGGATGCATTATGATGAGCAACTAGCCTGGAGGTATGGATATCCTTAATGAATATGGACACACCTCCGCCTTTGGTGTTCCGATCCAGGTTAGGTGGCTTTAAAGTGTGGTATGAGTTATAGCCTGGTAATGCAGGGGTGCTCTCTGGACCCTTGTACCAGGTTTCAGTCATTGCACAGATATTGATGTTCTCCATTTTAAGGAGTGTCTCGAGGGAGTGCATTTTGAGGTTTAGAGTTCTAGTATTGAGTAACATTACCCTCAGTTTTTGCTTGCCTGTTCTTGTTATGGTGGTGAATTTGTCATTTGAACCTTGCCTAAAAAAGGCACTATAGGGGCAACAAGAACCTTAGCCAGTATCCAGAGTCCCAGGGTGACAGGTGCAGGCCATCGCTGGCAAAGCATCATGGTCTGTCGACCATGTCATCCCAGGCAGACAGATACTGGATCCCCTTAGAATGACACCAGAAGCTTAGCCAATTGTTGAAGTCAATCATTTTGTCCTTGTACTGCGGTATCTTTCTGAGAGATGGCAGGATGCTACTCAGGGCTAAGGTCATACCTGCCTGGGCTACAAGATCAGAGAGCTCTTCCATGTCTCTTTTCATGTTATGGTGGTGAATTTGTCATTTGAACCTTGCCTAAAAAAGGCACTATAGGGGCAGCAAGAACCTTAGCCAGTATCCAGAGTCCCAGGGTGACAGGTGCAGGCCATCGCTGGCAAAGCATCATGGTCTGTCGACCATGTCATCCCAGGCAGACAGATACTGGATCCCCTTAGAATGACACCAGAAACTTAGACAATTGTTGAAGTCAATCATTTTGTCCTTGTACTGCGGTATCTTTCTGGGCGATGGCAGGATGCTACTCAGGGCTAAGGTCATACCTGCCTGGGCTACAAGATCAGAGAGTTCTTCCATGTCTCTTTTCATGTAGTCCAGGGAGGTACATCTCGGGTCATTCACAGCAACATGGACAATGACAGAGTCATATTTGTACTTGTGGTGTGACCTGAGTGCATGGGTTATGTGGCGGATCCTGGCACCCGACAGGCAGCTGACAGTAACCTTCTCCTTGTTTAGCCTGGTGAGTGGAACATCAGTGTGTCTGACTATAGAGTCACCTATGCCTAGTGTGTTGGATACATTGTTTTGCCTTATGGGCTGTGGTTGAGTGGCACACTGAGTCTCTGGGCTATGTGTCATTTGGGTTGAGCCTCCAGAAATGTTTTTGTGTTTCTATGTGTTGATTTTGGTGGTGTAGGTTTAGTGGGACTATGTGATGAGTGTGGTGTGGTGCAAGTGTTTATCTTCTCTTCTTGACTGTCAAGTTCAGTCTTGGTTGGAGAGAGCTTTACCTCCACTTTGGCTAGATAAGTGCATCTCTCACAGGTTGTGGTGTTAGGTGGTAGGAGGAGAGGGTTGTCTGTGTACATGAGGCAATTGCTTCATCGCCCCAAGATGCCCAGATTCATCAGATAGACGGAAGAGAACACTGGGAGCTGACCCTTGGACATGCCTGAATAAAAAAATACTTTCCTCTTGACAAGTGAGGAAAGTGAGTATAAGAGCTTTTTTTCTCTAAGCAAGTGAGGAAATAAGTACAAAAACTGTTTTCATCTAGGTAAAGAGGAAGGTTGAATGCTGTAGTAATTTGTAGCTTATTTAGTGCTAACAAGTTCTGAACAAGTGCTGAGCATGAATAAGAAACTTCAAGTGCTAAAACTAAGAATCTGTACCTGGATTTTGTGGTAGATAGGCTACCTAGTGCTTATTACTCCCACTGATAAGCTAGAATGCTTTCCTCCAACACAGAAAGGCTTGGAGGGCTCAGAAGCTTACAAACAGTCCTGGATACAGCAAATCTGTAACTGGACTAGACTAGTTACAGGAAAGGTGGGAAACAAGCACAAACGCGGGCTTTTAAACCAGAAGGTTGAAAGAGATGGAAAAACTGCCCAAACGGCCAATAAACTACAATTTCTGGGCCAGAAACCACTCTTGTGGTAGATAGGGCTACCTAGTGCTTACCACTCCCACTGATAAGCTAGAAGGCTTCCCACCAACACAAAAAGGCTTGGGGGGCTCAGAAGCTTACAAACAGTCCTGGATATTGCAAATCTGTATCTGGACTAGACTAGTTACAGGAAAGATGGGAAACAAGTGCAAACACAGGCTTTTAAACCGGAAATTTGAAAGAGATGGAATAACTACCAAACCGCCAATAAACTAAAATTTCTGGGCCAGAAACCACTCTTGTGGTAGATAGGCTGCCTAGTGCTTATAACTCCCACTGATAGGCTAGAAGGCTTCCCTCCAACACAGAAAGACTTGGGGGGGGGTTCAGAATCTTACAAACAGTCCTGGATACAGCAAATCTGTATCTGGACTAGACTAGTTACAGGAAAGGTGGGAAACAAGCACAAACGCGGGCTTTTAAACCAGAAGGTTGAAAGAGATGGAAAAACTGCCCAAACAACCAATAAACTACAATTTCTGGGCCAGAAACTAAGGATACTAAGAAGACTTTTTTGGATAAAGAAATACACTATTTATTGAAATGTAAAATCTTTCAGTACAATGGTTACATGTTGACATTAAGTACAGTTGCATTAGTTGTTTGTAATTATGTATTTAAAGAAGCTTTAGTTATTTTGTGAATTTTTGATCCCTTTGAAGGCACACTGTGTGAGGAGGACTGTGCTATAGAGAAAAGTGAGGAACAAACAGAAAAAGAAAGCATAGACCCAAGCATACATGATGCTGACTAATCAGAGTTTGTTGAAGTAATTTTTTTAACATATGAAGGCCTGTCATAGACCAGAACTACAAAACTGGGAAACCAGCACATATAATGCTGAGTAATTAGACTTCATTTAACTTTGTTGTTGAAAACTTGCATTGCTTCCCATCACAATATTCCCTAGAATTCAGAAAAATTATTCTTCTCACAGTAGCCAAAAGGTGTTCATGCACTGAGGGGATGATCATGAAAGCTGGCAAGTGTTATGGCCTGTCTTTTGGCTTTTCCCAGATAGGGGTTGCCACAGCGGAACTCCGATCCGCTCATGATTGGCAGTGGATTTTACGGTGTCGAGTTGCCAACCCAATGCCCAGCCTTCAAAGAAGGCACGCCCATTCACGCTCGCACCTACCTGCATGTCTTTATTGTCACTCAACCGCAGGGAGGACATGCAGACTCCACACAGAAGGCACTCCAGACGAGAATCGAACGGGAGAACTTCCTGCTGTGAGGCGATAATGCTAATAGTGTTCAAATGGTGATATAATGACATGGAAATGAGCATCATTATTAAAATGAGGACAGTTGCGATGAAAATTAGGATAAACAATATGGCAGATTGATATAAAAATGTATATATTTTCCTAAGATGCTATCACTAGGGTTAATGATTGCAGTAGAATTCTGGAGATTGGAGATGAGAGAGACTATGAAAACATGTATGGGGTGGCTGCTGTGTTCACTGCTGGTTGTACTGGTGGAGCTTGTCATCACCTCAGTGCTACTGAGTCATCCCGCTTATGCACAAAATAACATGCCCTCCATAACACAGAAATAGTGGACTCCTCTTGTGCAGTTAGAGGCACTGTGCAGGAGCTGGTCAAGATACATCACCCTCATATGCAGGTTCATGGGATGTGTGGCACACCAGTCATTGTGGAGCAAAGGTATGTGTGGCTTTAAGAGTATTAGCTGCATGGACCTTTTAGTAACAGCAAGGGACGTGGTGGATGTCTCAAGTATCTTTCTCAAAAGTACTACACCAGTTCCTCTGTCATGGTACAGCATATGTGGCTGCCATGCACCACAGAGGAGAGCAGCAACATCATGTGTGTATTTATAACATGGCCTGCTTCCCTGAGATACTAGGAGAGATTGCCTGCACCCACATTGCCATAAAGGCCCTAGTTGGGAAGCAAGAGCACTGGTATATCAACCTAAGGTGTTCCACTCCATCAACTATCAGGTGGTCTGCAGTGCACAGGGTATAATATAATATACAGTGTGTCAGCAAGCAGCGCATATGACTCCCATATTGGCAATTCTGGACATGACCTGGAGGCATGGCTAATGACACCAGTTAAATCCAAAGACAGTGGCAGAGAATATGTACAACACTGCTCCATCATCTGTGTGTGCATTTAGACAGCTAAAGGCCCACTTTCACTGTCTAGATGTCACTGGTGGGGCACTGTAGTGTAACCATGGAACATGCAGTAAAACCTTTGCAGTGTGTGCAGTATTGCAAAACGTGGACACAAAAGACAGTTACATCAGTAATAAAGTGTATGTTCTGAAATGAATGAAAGTACTCAATATTGGTAATTATTTTCCTGTGGGTCACGGCTGTGTGTTTTTTTTTTTTTAAAAAACAGTTACAACAGTGTAGAAACATTTGACAGGAGGAAGTTCCCAAGTCAGCAGTGGAGGAGCCAGCTGTGGGGATGACTGTAAGAGATGGAAGGAAGTTAGTATGTTATGGTACTTACTAAGGGGCAGCATTTGGTTCACAACTATGGGCCAGGATAAGCATAAGATAATGGTAAAAATGGTGCATGCAATACTACATGCAGGCTGTACTTGTACCATGCATGGGCTGACCACACTGTGCATCAGATACAGGTTACCAAAGAATTAAAGTACTGAGAGCAGGGCACAGTTGTTATTATTTCCACAATTGGGGTAGGCTGTAGTCACGTGTCAACAATGGGCAATGTGTGTGTATGAGATGAGGGGTTTTGCTGCATGTGTAGGTAAGGCATGGGCCAGTGTTTGTGTGGAGCTGGAAAGACTGTCTTAGGAGGAGTGGTGCCTCCTTTGTCTTGTGCGTTGATGGTGGGGATTGGTGCAGATGTGTTCACATGTGTGGATATGCATGGACACCGCTCCAGCAGATGATGCAGCACTATGCTATGCTGGGGTCTGGTGCACAGGTCTAGGACACGCACTAGAGATTTATGTGCTGACTATGCCAGTTCTCATCCATTGGGGAGCTGTATCTTGGGAAGGTCATAGACATGAACCACAACCTGAACTGAAGATGGAGTGCACCTTGAGTACAAATGGTGAGATGCGCTATGGCTTGTCTCTTACTAAAGACCCTGACTCTGTGTACATCCACGGTACTCTGCAATGCCTTTAACACTGGATGGTGGTGTGGAGATGGTGGCACTATGGGTTCGAGACCATATCCTCCCACTCCCACAGTGAGCTTCCCCAGTGGAGATGCAGATGGAATGGCCAAATAAAGAGCAGTCACCATGATGGACAGACACACAGGTACACCTGCTGAGTACAAACTCCCTATGCTATGTGTTCATAATGCTGCATGTGTGGCCCAGGCACCCACTGCAGGTCTTCATGCAGGCCATGCACTAGGCTGAACAGCTCAGCTGTGACTGTGTGGGTCTCTGTCTCTGTCTATTTCTGTATTATTGCCCTACACAAATGCTGAGTAGTGTTCATGAAGACATACTATTCAGAGGGGGCTGCTATGTATGCCATGCTCAGCCACTGGCATGCTGACCCCGAGGCCATCCTCCCACTTAATGGAGGTGTTATTAACCAGTGTTGGCTATACCTCTGGAGATGAGGTCACTCCCTGGGTTGTGTTTGCCTCTTCATGTACTTTGATGGCACCCTGGGTCCATGGGATGGGTTGTATAGCCACACGAGCTGTTTCAGTGGAAAGGGTTTGGGGTGTGGCATTCACATTACCCAACTGTATCAGAAACACTGTAGTCCTGGACTTCTAGGATTTAGCTCTCGTCATCAGGCTCAAACAATTCCCCAGCATCAGGCAAGTCTATATTGATGGTGGATGAACCAGATAACATCTGTGAAAATACCAAAACTTTGCCCAGTCTAAGGATGAACCTTTCAACAACACCTGTAGTCCAATAAAACTACTCCTATATAATAGATTACTGTGGGAAAAAATTGCAGTTGAGCAGATAGCCTTTACATCTGTGATCCCTATACTCCTGTAAATATAAAGAAACCGTACTTGTAAGTTATATGATGCTGAACTGAACAAGTACTGCTGACAGTACATCTTTTCAGACATACTTACCTGGGTTATCATCAAAGGATATTCACTGTTTCACTTGTAGTTCAACACCAACATCTAGCACTCCACAGTGGATTCCTGAATTGATTAGACCCCCAGGCAAAGATGCCAGCCAGTGGAATCCCACACATGTCCTTCTGTGGCCAGGCAGGTTGACTTAACTGAATGCTTGTGTGATTGTGTCAATGACCCTTCTTCAGAACTGTGCAAAGGCCCACTTTTGGCTGCTGACAGCACTGATGTCTTCTTTAAGGTCCTGCTAAAGACATGCATGGAAGACCTGGTCAGAGCTCTCATGCAGAAGCATCAGCCAACCCTGCTCTTGGAGAACCACCAGCAGGATGGTATTCTCTGTTTTTTTCAGAATTTACTCTTATAATGATAGCCTGAACTACAAATGAAAATATGTGTAAGCAGTTGCCAGGTCATACACATAGTTAACCCTGTGCAGCAACACTTGAAGCTGCTCAGTATTGGTAAGGCCACTATTACTTTTCAAAAATGATAGGGGACTACCCTCATGTATGGCTGACATCTGTGTGGCGACAGTATGTATGATGCGTTTGTGGGCGTTGCATTGACATGGATGGAGTCATATTATCCAGAGCATGAAATTATGTGCCCGCACATCTGTCTCTAGGACACCTTATACCTTCCATATGTTCATGGGCCACAAAGGCAAAAAGACTGCTTCCATGTATACTTTGGAGGGTTACAAGTATAGTGACATCCAAGTTTTTAAATACCGTTATTGAATTATCATTTGTGATGTAGACAAACTTATAGAAATTATATTATTTATGTAAAAGTCATCAAACCATATTAACAAGTTTACATTTACAAACATTGTACCCGACTTATATTGCTGTATACAGTGTAATCAAACCAACATATAAATTGTTCAATTCCTGTCTTTTCTTAAACCTCATTCCTCCTCCAGAATGTTTTTCTGCATGCATTGTTCCCACAATTTCCATTTGTTCTGTGTAATTTACTCCTGCACTTTTCTAAGGATCCAGTTTCCTGTTCTTTTATCTCTATTACAATATTCACTAATTCAAGTATGGTTCATTTAGACTTTGATTTCTTTAGCAGCCATCAGAATTATACTTAAGGCTTTACTGTGCCTAGGCAATTAATTTCTTGTATCCCAGCTCAAAAACAATTCCCTAGTTACACTCATTTTCCTGCCCAGTATTCCTGACAGAGTACCCTGTAGGGAATTTTTAAAGTCTGCCAACTCATTACACTCTGAGAACATATGCTCCCAGGTACCTGTTTCTTCCCCATTATACCTCCAACATTTGCCATGTACTTGAAAATTTGTTTGGAGTCTGCCTGGGATATAAAAATACTTATGCAAACACTTCCAGGCAAAAATCCTAAATCTTCTGGATTTTGTTGCATATTTGGAGCCAGACATATGTCCTATTATTTCTTTGTGAATTGCTTACTAATCTTTCTTCCAGGTCTTTTCTGACCTCATCTGATTGATTGCTGTAGTTATTGTGCAGTATTTTATATGCCCTACTAATTATCCCTTTTTTTAACAGCAGCTTCTGTTCTAGATTTCTAAATAGTTATTTTGGCCTGCTAATGCTGTGAAATCTCCAGCCCCTTTTCAGTCTACATGCCCGCATGATTAATACATAGGGACTGTTTTATTCTACATCAAGATTTTAACTTGACATGAAGATTTTAACTTTTCCTACTATAAAAGGATTTTAACTGCCATTAAAGCTAGAAGCTTTTATTTGATCTGTTAAACTGGTAAAGCTGTTATCACAGTTCATCACAGTCACATAGCAGCTACTACATCTTCAGTGTGGACACTTTCTATATCAGACCAAAAAGATTGGATACTTTGAAGCCATCATAAGACTGGATACTTTGGAGCTGTCATTTTGCTATGGTATAACTGCATTCACAGCGTGTATATCTTGTAAGTGCATTTAATTTAAGTACTGGAAATGTATGCAAGTTATTTGCTATATATGTTGCACTTTTAAGTTTTATATCATTTAACCACACTACCTATTGTCCAAGAGAACTTTACTTCATCGGCCATTGTTGTACAGCGTTTCATTTTGAATACTGTTTTTACTTGTTACTGATAGCTGCACTTTAATATTAGGAGGTACCCTTTCTTTATTAAGGGACAAAACCTGGTTTCATTACCAGAAAACAAGACAATAAAACTCTGTTAGCATACCAGCAGCTCCGCAATCAAACAAAAACAAAAGTCAAATTAGACAAAAAAATATTATACATCTATGCAAAGCCTGAGTATTGCCTCACAAATCAACACCTATTTTATAAACACCATTCTGTCCTTATTTACAGGGAACAATTCCACCCCACTGTCTCTTCCACCCAATGTGGAAACTAACAACAACTCTTTTGACCTCAAACCTGTCCCAATTAACATCATAAGAACGATGCTGAAAAAACTGAAACACTCCCCAATGAATACCTCAAACTTTCAGCTGATGCCATAGATCTCCCTATCTCATTTGTGGTAAATAGGTCTATAACAGAACAATATGTCCCAGAATTATGGAAAATGTCCTGTATCACCCCTCTACATAAAGGAGGAACATCAACAGAATTAAACAATTACAGACTCATAGCCATCCTTTCCTCCTGTGTCAGAATTCTGGAAAAATGTATACACGCTCAATTACTACAATACCTGCTATCTCACAACCTTATCTCTGCCTCCCACCATGGCTTCAGACAAACACAGCACCACCACTGCACTAATTAATTTCTCTAACATCATCAACCAACTCAGAAATTCAAACTAAAATGTAGCGTCAATCTACCTAGACATGTCAAAAGCATTTGAGACTGTCTCCCATCAAAAACTCCTTAATACTCTTGTCTCACTAAACCTATCAAAGACTTCCCTCTCCTGGTTCCTACATTATGTTTCTGACAGACAGCAAGCAGTATGATGGAAATCCAAACTCCCACCACTTCTGCTTGTCTCAGTCAGAGTCCCCCAAGGATCCATAATAGGGCCCCTTCTTTTTACCATCTTCTGTAATGATCTAACCTCATCCACAGCACACGCTAAAGTAGTTCAGTATGCAGACAATTCAGCTTTAATCTGCTCAGCAGATACCTTACTAAACCTTCAAATAGTAGCCCCAACAGGCGTTTAATGATATTGAAACACATCTAAGTAAACCACAGCTAATCTTCAACCCCAAAAAGACACAGTTAATGCTATTTAACAGTAGCAAACAATCACCTACCACCTCTCCTTTCACCGTGCTCTCGGCAAACAACAGTCATCCTACCAGTTGAGCATACAAAAACCCTCAGTGTGAATATTGTTAACAAACTCAGATATGACCAACACATAGCCATCACAATTAAGAAAGTTCACGTTAAACTTGGCTCACTGTACAGAAGCAAGCCATTCCTCACTGACAATACCAGACTAGCCATATCCAGAACCTTCCTACTCTCTACCCTCCTTTATGCTTGCCCCTCTTTACCAACTTAAAAAAAAATCAGACTTAACCAAATTGGAAACTTGCTACAACAAAATAGCCCATTTTGCAGGCAACCTTCCCCACCAAACTCACCATTGTATTGCTCTAGATAAATTAAATTGGCTCGACCTAACTAACATTCTCCATCTCTACCAACTTAAATTCACACACAGTATCATCTTCCATCCTGACAGCTGTCCATCCCTCAAGGAACTTGTTGTTCCCTACTCATACACATAAAGTTTAATATCTGCAGACAGAAACTTGCTCACATTAAGCAAAGCTAACAGCACTCATGGTGAAGCCCTATTCTCAAATCAAATAGTAAAATAATGGAACTCTCTACCCTACACCCTCCAAAACACACATGAATCTACCAGTTTCAAACAAAAACTATTTGAACATCTATCCAAAAACTGGCACTGCTGCAGCGCCAAACCTGACTGACAAGATATCTATAACTCTCTCACCATACTATCCACTCCTTACCTCATTTTCTCCCTCTCCTTAGTGTTATTACTGCTCATAAAAAACATAAAGGAAATCTTGTTTGTCCATAACTATTATTTAATATGTTCACAGTACTAATTTTATTATTCTCGTAGTGATCTTTACTAAAACGCTTATGTGAGTTTCTTTTTTGAACTTGTATTTACTAGAAAACAGTATTGAATACTACTTTGTATAGACTAGCTGGATGATGTGTATTCTGCATCGTAGTATATGTATACCATTGTACTATCTAATTATTATATTTTGTTTATATTTCTGTGGAGCTTTTCTCCCCGGGCCTCCTCTGAAAATGGGCTTCTGGCCCAGTCGAACTTTCCCGGTAAACAAATGTAAATAAATAAATAGATCAGTTAAAACCTCAACCAGTGCAGGCCTTTCATTTAAGGATTCCCTTATTCCTTTCTCTGTCTATACTCTGATATCAATCCCTGAAAGGGAAGGCAGTCTCTAACCTACAGTCCAAATGACTTTTTGACCTCTTCCCATTCTATTACGTTTCCCTCTCTATTTATTTTCAGTACCTTACTTACTTTGCCATCTTCCTCCAGTAAATTCCAGCCCTCTCTTTCCTATTCTCTGTACCCCTGTCTGCAGTCATCGCTATGTGCAGAATCTCTTTTCTCCATTCCATGTTGGCTTTGTCTTAGTATAATTTCTGCTACTTTATTAATATAACATTCTGTATGACTACTGCTATTCTCCTTAAGGATCTGCATCCAAAATTCCATTCGTTCCTGATTTCTTGAATTACCTCCCTGCTTCATCATCATCCGCTCTCCACTTTGAATTGTAGTTTTCTGCTTGCGGTATGTAACTGTGTAGCTCTGAAATATCCCTTCAAATCAGGTAATTCTAAACCTCCTTGTTCTATTGGAAGGATCAGCTTATCCCACTTTACTCTTGCTCTCTTCCACACCCAGATAAAGTCCTTCAACTCTTTATCAACTACTACCCACAACTTTTCCTGTGGTTGATAAAAATGTGCCTGACCCATGTGTAAAACTAAAGGGACTAAAACCATTTTTAATGCTTGTATCTTATCTATATCCATAGGCAAGAGCATCTCAGTTTTTGTATTATCTTTTTAGTGCCTTCCTACATATCCTTAGTTGCAATAACAGAATCCATTTTAACCCATACTCCTAAATGCTTCCTTTTATCATGTCCTCATAAATATGGTTATTGCTGAACGAATTCACATGTAGGTACATAGTTTATAGCCATAGCCTTTGTTTTATCTTCATTCATTTTATATACTGAAAAAACCTGGAACTGTCTCAGAATGTTCCACAACACTGAAATGTCCTTTTTTTGTTCCATCGGGTGCAAAATACTGTCATCTGCAAATAACACCAACTTTAACTGAATACCATGCCAGTTATATCATTGAATTTCTGAGTCCCTTATTTTCCTTGCTAGTGGTTCTAAATATAATGCAAATAACGAAAGGGGAATGAAGATACCACTACCTTGCGTCCTCTGTTCAGGCACAACTTATCTGAAAGGGACTCTCCCACTTTGATTTTTGCCTCTGATCCCTCATATATCTTCCTAATTATCCTTATTATTGTATCAGGAAATGCAAATGCTTCCATTACCTTACTCAAAAATTTCCACCTTATTGTGTCAAATGCTTTCTCTGCATCAAGACCCACCAATAACAGTGGTGTTTTCTTAACATTCTGCTTCCCTCTGGATCATCATTGCTGTATTAATGTTGTCAAATGTTTGCCTCCACTCCACAAAACCACATTGATCCATATCTATCAATTTTGGCAGCACCTTTGCCATTCTTTCATCCATAATAGACATTAAGCACTTTATATAATCATGGTTTAAAATTGAAATGGGCATATATGAAGCTAGATCTGATAGGTCTTAAGCCACAACAGCTTTTTTTTCCAGGATGTTGGTGCTTCCCCTTCTTTTAAAATAGTGTTAATCAAAATCTTCCTGATCTTTATCACTTTCTTCCCCCTGCCTTCCAAACTTCCACTGAAATGCCTTCTATTCCTGAAGACTTTTCTGCAGATTGGTTGTAGACCACCATTTTATCTCCTCTCCTCCTATCTTAACTGATAGTTGTTGAGCCTCATCTACCTCTAACCTTGGCATATTTAATTCTTCCATAAATTTTACCATTTGTGCCTTTTCTTGATTTGCCAACCTCTCTGCTTTATACAGGTTTTCATAAAATTTCCAAAATATCTGTAATACCACTACATGATCAATGGTTATTTTTCTTGTTGTAGACTCCCTAAGTTTGGCAACAACCCTTTTCTATTTTCCGTTGCCTAAATCATTGTGTCAAAAGTTTTTGTGTTCTGAAGTTATCAGAAAGCAGTTGCTTAACAGAAGTCTTTCTAAACTTATGCATATTATCCGTGTATTCCCTTATTTTCTCTTTAGCACTCTGGAGTTGCACCTCTTCTTGTTCTGTGAAATTCCCCTTATTCTGTAATACGTTAACGTGTGTCAGGCCATCTAAATTATTCTTGTTGCTTGTTAACTATGTATCTCTCTCTTTTATTTCTGTCCTCTTTAAAATCTCCACTTTCACTTTGGTCCCACTCACTAGCTATAACTTCTGGAGTACTTATATTTTCCCTTATAATTCCTGAATAATTTCCACTACCCATTCCTTAATGTCTTCTCTTTTTAACAGGTAGATGTGGAAGTAGCAGTGTCTAATCTTCATTACTCCGCATTTTTTTTATATTATCTTTTTATCTGCATGTATTGTTCCCATAATTCCCATTTAGTTATGTAATTTACTCCTATCCTTTCCTAAAGATCCCATTTCCAGTTATTTTATCTCCGTTACTATATTCACTACATGTAGTACATTTGGTTTAGAGTTCGATTTCCATTTTATAGTAGTTGCTTTTTTGGCAGCCACCATAATTAAACTCAGGAAGGCCATACTTGTCTAGGCAATTCTGATTCTATATCATAACTCAAAAAATCATTTCATTAGTTATACCAGTTAGTATTTCTAACAGAGTAGTCTGCAGGGAACATTTAAAGTCTGCCAACTGATTACACTCCCAAAAAATATTTTCCCAATTACCTCTTTCTTCCTCATCACACCTCCAACATTTGCTATGTAGGGGTTGTGGATGGATGGATTTGCTATCTATCTGTGGAAAAAATCTTTGGAATCTGATTGGGGTATAAAATAGCTATGTAACACTTCCAAGCGAAGATCCTAAATATTTTAGACTTTGTTACATATTTGGGAGATATACGTATATCGCCTCATTGTTTCTTTGCGAATTGTGTATCCAATCTCTCTTCCTAATCCTTTCTAACCTTCTCTTATTGATTCTTATAGTATCATGCAATATTTTACATGCCCTATTTTTAACAGCAGCTTCTGTTCTAGATTCCACTAAAAACTCTTCCAGTCCTGGTCTTTCACTTAGGATGCTGCTATTTCTTTTAAGTTTGCCTATACTCTGCCTTCCCTATCAAGGATTGATATCTGTCTCTAGACTGCAGTCCAAATAAATTATTGGCCTCTTGCCATTCTGTTACTTTTCCCTCTTTAGTTATTTGCTCCCAGTACCTCGGTTCTTTGCCAGTTTTCTCTAATAAATTCCATCCCCCTTTTATCTGTTGTCTCTATCACTCGTTGCAGTCATCCCTATCAGCAGAATCTTCTTTCTCCATTCCCATATTGGCTTAGTTTTACAAATGCTTTCTACTACTTTAACAATAACCATACAGAATATTATATTCATATTCTTCTTAAGGATCTGCATCGGAAATCCCATTCTCCTTGTTTCTTGATTTCCACCCTGTTTTGTCATCATCCATTTCCACTCTGAATTATAGCTTTCTGCTTGTGCTATGTATAGGAGCCTTAACCGTGCAGTTCTAAAATACCCTTTCAGATCAGGTAATCCCAACCACCTTGTTCTATTGGAAGAATCAGCTTATCCCATCAGACTCATGCAGTCTTCACCTCCCAGATGCAATTCTTCAGCTCTTTATCAATTGCTATGCACAACTTCTCCTCTGGTTGATAAAAATATGCCTGCCCTGTGTATAAAACATTTCGACTGTTTGTATCTTGCTGTCTATATCCATAAAACAGAGCTTCCAATCTCTTCATTTTGTAATATCATTTGTGTAGTCTCTTCCCACATATCCTTAGCTGCTGCAACAGAACCCTTTTTAGTCCATACTCCTAAGTACTTTGTTTTATGATGTCCCCATAATTATGGGTATTGCTGAATCAATTGTGTGTGGGTACATAGTTCACAGTTGTTGCATTTGTTTTATCTTCATTAATTGTATATCCTGGAAAGACTTGAAAGTGTTCCACAACACTGAAATGTCCTTTTCTGGTTTTATCAGGTATAAAATATCATCTCCAAATAAAGTCAGCTTTTCTTGACTACCATACCAGTTATATCCTTGAATTTCTGAGTCCCCTATTTTCTTTGCCAATGGTTCTAAATATAATGCAAATAAAGGAGAAAGAGGACATCCCTGCCTGGTTCCTCTGCTCAAGCAGAACTTATCAAAGAGGAACCAACACCAACCCACTTTAGTGTTTGCCTCACCTCTGATCCCTCCTATATCCTCTTAATCAACTTAATAATTTTATCAGGGAATGCAAATGTTTCCATTGCCGTGCTTATAAAATCCCAGCTTACTCTGTTGAATGCTTTCTCTGCATCAAGATCCACCAACAGCAGTAGTATTTTCTTACATTCTGCTTCCCTCTGTATCATTGTTCTGTTAATGTTATCAAATGTTTGTATTCCCCTCCACAAAGCCATATTGATACAGATCTGTCACTTTTGGCATCACCTTTGCCATTATTTTAGCCATTATAGACATAAACACTATAATTATGGTTTAAAATTGAAATGGGCCTATGTGAAACCAGATCTGATGGGTCTTTACCATCTTTAGGTATTACAGCCACCACTGCTTTCTTCCAGGATGTTGGTGCTTTTCCTCCTTTTAAAATGCTGTTAAACAAAACCTTCGAGATCTTTATAATTTTTCCCCCTCCTAGCTTGCAAACTTCCACAGGAATACCATCTATGCCTGGGGACTTTCCTGTAGATCGGTTGTACATCACCATTTTTATCTCATCTGCTCCTATTCTAACCTTTAGTAATTGAGCTTCATTTACCTCTAACCTTGGCATATTTAATTCTTCCATAAACATTTCCATTTGTACATTTTCTTGATGTCCATATTTCTCCCCTTTATACAGATTTTCATAAAATTTCTGAAATATTTCTAGTAACTCTGCAGGATCTTTGGTAATCTTCATTGTCATATTCCTCTAAGCCTGCCAACAAGCCTTTCTTCTTTCTGTTGTCTGAGTCATTATGCTAAAAGTTTTTGTGCTTGGAGTTATTGTCAAAAAACAGTTGCTTAACAGCAATCTTATTGTCAGGGTAATCCCTTATTTTCTGTTTAGAATTTTGCAATTGCTCCTCCTGTTATTCTTTGAGATACCCCCTATTCTGCAGTACTTTAACCTTTGTTGGTCCCTGTAAATAGTCTTGTTACTTGTTACCCATATGTCTGTCTTTTATTTCCACCCGATTTTTAAACTCCACTTTAATTGTATCTCACTCCCTTTGTTAGTACTTAACCATCTCTCTCTCTCTTTTACTTCCACCCTATTTTTAAACTCCACTGTAATTTTATCACACTCCCTTGTTATATTTTCAGAAGAAATTTGTATCTTCCCTTATAACTCTAGCATAATTTCCATTACCCATTCCTTAAATTCCTCTCTTTTTAACAGAGAGGTGGGAAAGCGCCAGTCTTGCACGTTTATTACCCCGCATTTTTACTTCAGTTATTATTGGCAAGTGATCTGAAACAGTTATTGGGTGTGTATTGCAACTTTCAATTAAATGCAAATTTCCCTGTGAAATATAAGTTCTGTCTAACCTAGCCCCGTTTTTGTACATTGGGGAATAATATATAAATTCACTCTGAAATCCTGCTACTGAATTCACATCTCCCATGGCAAATATTTTCATAAAGCTCTTCAAAAAACTACTCTTTTTTATTATATTTTCCCTTCTGGGGGCCCCCAGATAACATCATCACTACTGCATATCAAATTCTAGTCCCCACCTGTAAGTAAGATTCCCTCCTATAAGCTGATTACTTCTCCCAGAATTTTCTTAGGCTCCATTATATCAGTTTTAGGTAGAATGTTAATACATGCCAGTGTGATACTCCTCTTTTGCATGTAGCCCCTTACTACTGCAAATCTACCATTATTATCTTTTTTCCTCTTCTGTTAGTATTGGAGCCCCTCTTGCAATTAATATAAGTAGGCCCCTTCTCTTTGTCCCAGATGTTCCACTGAATAACCATCCTGAAATTCTTTCTTTATCAAATTTGCATGCTCAGTTCTTTCCAAGTGTGTCTCATGTAGCATAGCTATTTGCATTCTAGATTTCTAATACAGTTCACTACTCTTCTTTTTTGTATATATCTGTGAGATGTTTACATTTAAACATAATATAGAAAGTGTTGTCATTACATTACAAAGTTATTTCCACCTGCTATGTGTAACAGCTTTTTTAAATATGTAGTTCCAGCTTTTGTGTTACATGCATATGCTAATGTTTGGAAGGTTGATTTTTTTATGCAGTTGCTTCTTGTCATATCCATCTGAACCTATGTCACATCTTACAAAACTTTTTCTGTTAGTGAAAACCCTCAAACAAAAGAACAAGCACATTCCCAGAACGCCCCTAAAACCTGTTATCTTAATAATAACGCACAAAGCTATGTACATATTCAAATATTGAAATGTAACCCTCCAATTGTCCCAGACTGACAGACACACTCTCACAGAATTGGGTTAACCTATAAGGAATGTTATCCAAGCTAAGACTCATGGTACAGCCTGTGATTCTACTAAGTGCTGTTTTGTCTTATCTGTATTCCTCTCCCAGATTACAAAAACACTTAATTGCTTTCAGAAAACATAATCTCCCAGCCATTTAAAGAAAGAAGTATTCTGTTTTTATTGCCCTTTATCAGATGGTCTCCATAGAGACATGAGAACCAGATAGTCAGTTGCCTCAACAAGCACTCATTTATTTGCTTGAGGAAAACTTATTTTATTCAGTGTTCTTTTTTATTTATTTGCTCCCCTTTAAAATGTGCTATTAGATTAAGCCAAGGGCCTTAATCCAGCCATCCCCCTATGCAAGAGTAAGAAAAAGCACATCAATTTTTCTTGTATCATGCTCTTTTGACCAGACTTTTCTCCTTTTTTCACATTGCAATACCTACATTTCTTAAAACTGAACAAGGAGAAAGAAAGATAAAGGAAAAAACAGGGGCACCTTTTTACTTTAGTATCCCTATTACACTTGAAAATAACTTAAAAAGATTTACTTTATAGCATGAGGGTTATCTCATGTATTGTAAAAATGCTTCTGTTAAGAACAACATGTTGTTTTACTTACAGTTAATTATTTTTTTCCCTATTCCCTTCTCTTAAATGTTTTTCCAAAAATTAATGACATGATGTAGGGCATATGCTTTGGAGTCCCTTTCAAGTTTAACAAAATCAAAAAGTCCAATTTATTGTTTTGTCATGTTTAACAAATATAATTAATGCTTTGTAATCCCACATTTCTTGGTAATTTCTGAGTTGCTGGTTGTCTTCCTGTTGATCTCCCTCTCCCAGATGCAGTCTTTGCATCATCTCCAATGTACTCCCTGTTCTTCTAGTCAATTCTTGTGATTTTTTTCTCAAGTATTTTTCTTTGCATCATTGGAAAAGGCACAACCTTCTGTTTAATAGCTCACTTTTTGTTGGATGAACATTTGTATTTCCTCGTTAACGTGTTCTGCATCAAAAAAATTTTTTGACCCTCTAGGAAAGAATATTCTGAAAACAGCAGCTTGAATCTCAAGCTTGCTTCTCAACATTCACTGATTAGTGGATTAATTTTACTCCTCTTCTACCTTTTGTACAGTGAGCAGTCATTTTTATACTGTCTCCCACTTTTAATACTCTGCTCTTCTGCCACAGTTTTCTCAGAATCAACTCTTTCTGCTGGTAGGATTGCATCTTTAGTGTTAAAGGTCTAGGTTGCTTTCTCATGGCCAGGTTTGGAGAATACACATGATGTGCCCTTTCAAGTAACAACTCCTGTTGTGGAATGCCAATCCAATTGCTTATTTGTGTTTTCGTAAATTAGTACAGCCTGTTCCTTCTTCTTCAGCAGTCTCATACTCAGCCAGCCTTTTCTTCACTTTGACCTAGTATTGTTATTTCAGTTTTATTCCATCATTTGAATACCTGTTTAAAGCTGCTTCCATTTTTTTCAGCCTTTTATTTGAATTGATATACTCATTCAGTGTTTTGTTTATTTTAATCAGGTCTGAGTACTTGTTTTTTCCTCTAGGTTACTGGAAGTCATGTCTTGCGTCAAAGCTGGAGCTTGCACTCTTTTTTGCTTAACAGCTGCAGAATTCTCCCCAGTCAGTGTTTTCTTTTCTTTTTTTTTCACTCAAAATAGTTTTTATTTTAAATAAGTATATACAATATTTACAACAGCCTGACCCTTCAGTTGTATTCACTGTAAAAAAGTTACACTTTAGTTATCAGAGTATATCTGTTAACTATTGCAAAGTGTCTATCAAAGAAATAACTTTCTTCCATGGATTGTTGACCAATGGTCTAGGATAAACCCTTAGTTCTTTGATGTTGATTTCCATCAATGCTGAAGTCTTCAATAGAGTGTAGAATTCTTCCAAGGTTGGTGATGTATTTGAATTCCATCTTCTGGTTATACATTTTCTTGAAATTGCAAGTATTGTCCATAATGTGTACATGTTTGTTTTGTTTAAGTGAGAGCCCTCAGAGCTTTAGATAATATAAAGTTTGTAAAAAGTAATTAATTCCATTCCAGTATTATTTAATTTTACTACAGTCATAAAATATGTGATTCCAATCTACTTTATATACCTCCTCACATCTCCAACATATTGCATTTGTAGAAGTGCTGATTTTGTTTATTTTATCTGGGGTTAAAATGCTCTGTGTAAGTACTTCCAAATATTTTCCAATATTGTGCAATAGATGTGTATTTTATTGATAATAAAATGTTTGATTTAATTTCTTCTGAATTAATATAGTTAAGTATGTTTTAGTTGGATTTGTTATATTGTATTGCATGCTGATGCTTAATATGCACCAAGGTTTATTAGATTTACCTAGTATTGAGAATTTATTTAGTAGATTAAACTCATTTATTGATATAACCATTAATAATTCTTTCCAGTTAGTGGAATAATTAGGGTTTATCCAGTCTGACAGTTTTGAATATGGATGCTTTTATATATGATTCAGTATCTGGAAAGTTCAGTTTTCCTTGTTTCCATGGTCTAATGTGCTGTGTTAGGGCTATTTTGTATCTTTTGGGGAACCATAAAACTTTTAATAGGCATGAGTTTAATTTTATTTCTTTAAGAAAACTTCAGTTAAGAACCAACTGTATTACTAATGCTGTATACAAAATTTTAGGAAGTAAAACCATTTTTATTAGTTGTAGCCTATATTCAAAGGTTAATATTATTTTATTCCATTTTTCTATATAGGTTTTAATTGTGGTGACAGTTTTGTAGTTTGATACTAACTCATTTAGATTTTTGCATAACACAATTCCTAGATATTTTATAGTAGATTATTGTTCTCCTATAATGTGATTTTCTTTGACTTGTAATTCTTTATTCTTAGTTAAAAATAAAAATTTAGATTCTGATTTGTTAAAATGAAGGCCTGAAATCATATAAAAACTTTCAAGCACTACATCCAACTCCTCTAAAGATTCCTTAGAATTCGATAAAGTTGTAATATGTTGTCAGCAAAGAGCATTATTTTAGAATTATATTAGTCATAAAAGTCCACCCCCTTTATTTTTAAATTATTACATATTGAGTCTGCAAGTATTTCAATGGCCAAAGCAAAAAAAATTGGTGATAGGGGACAGCCTTGTTTAGTGCCTTTTGTTATATAAATAGATTCAGAGGTGAAAGGACCTAATTTGAGATACGCTAAATTATGGATCTATATTAGAACACCGAACATTCAAATTTTCGAGTGTTCAAATATCGAAGCCTATGAATCGAAAAAAAATTGCTGTTCCAAAACACATACAACACAAGCACACCAAACAAACAGCAATCCACACACACATACACTTAAACTCTTACACCTAACCCTACACTAAACTATACATACACCACTAACTATCCACTTACCTTAACCCAAACCCTAACCCTAAGGTCCGTCATTATCGCACAGTCACCTCACCCGCGCCCTAACCCTAACTCACCTACCCCGCTCTAACCCTCATGTCCACACAATCGCACACTTACCTGAACCCATCCCGTAACTTTCCACCACAGCGCTGAAAATACCAAAGCAACAGAAACGGACAACCAAATTCTTTCCCTAGGAAAAAAATTGGTTTTCTATTTCTTCTATATTTTCAGCATCGATATTAGAACACTCGAAATTTTGAACGTTCAGTGTTCTAATATAGACCCTAAATTATTTATATATATATATATATATATATATATATATATATTTTTTTTTTTATAAGAGGTGAACAAAGGAGAGAGGAAATTCAAATAACACTAGAATTTTAAATCGATATTCCCATTTTAAGGAGTCAGAGGCTTTCTCTGCCTAATCCAGTTATGACTGTTTCTTTATTTTCCTTATCTACATATTCTATAAGGGTAAGTATCCTTTTAATATTGTCATGTGTATGTCTATTGTATATAAATCCAGTTTGGTCATTATTTGTTTTAGATAATGATATTTTCATTCTGCTGGCTAAACTTGACATGAATATCTTGTAATCATTGTTTAATAATGATATAAGCCTATATGAGGTACGAAGATTCAGTTTTTATTTTCTTTTAAGATGGGGGTGATTAAAGAATATTTCCAGGAAGGAGGTATTACTGCTTGTGATTGAATCTCTAATAAAGTTTTATGAACAAAAATTGTCGTTGAAGGGAAAAGCTTATATATTTCCATAATTATACCATCTATTCCTGGTGCTTTGTTGGTTTTACCTTCTTTTATTTTGTCAATAATTTCTTTATAAGATATAGGTTTTTGTAAATCTAATTTTAATTCTTCTGGAATTTTTTTTATATTGATGACATTTGTACCCAAATTTAATTGGTCAGTGTCTAAATTTTCTTTTTTAAAATGTTCCATATATTGATAATTGAATGCATCAAGAATGACTCCTGTATCCCACACTTTCTTCCCTTTCTTTTCATGGTAGATATTATTAATGTTATTTGCTTTGGCTTGTATTTTGTCCCTTGTAGATAAATTATGTAAATATCTAGGAGAGGTGCCCAATTAATTTACTTTTAATTTATCTAAAGCTAAACTGGTTTTGTGTGTTAGAATTTCATTATATTTTTATTTAATTCTTATACTTTCTTTTTAATTTCTAGAGGACTATTTTCAGACTTTACTGACAAAAGTCTGGATTGTAAATGTAATAATTCAGAATCCCAACCTCTAATTATATTTTATACCAGCTAAAGGTTTTACCAAATAAAAACATTTTTAATGAGTCCCACACCATTGCTCTGTTAACTTCTGCTGAATAATTAATATCTAGAAAAAAACTGTAATTTTGACAACAACCAGGGTTTAATTTTTGTGATATATGATGGTATTCTAGAAGAGAAGATTAGTGGTTTGAATTCAATTTGACATTTCAAAATCAAAATCAGAGAGTCATGGTCTGAGAAAGGACATGGAACATTTGAGAAATTGATGACCTTTGTATGTAAATCTTGAGCAACAAATATTTTATCTATTCTAGTTTGAGTCCTAAATCTGTGATCTTGATATGAAAACAATACAGATTTATCTTCTTTCAGCCTAAATGCATCTATTAAGTGAATTGAATCAACCCATTTTTTTTTAAGATTGCGAAATAGAAGTTGTACAAAACGGTCTCTTATTGGTGGTTTCAGAGGCATCAAGAATACAGTTGAAATCTCCCCCCTCCAGTATTAAATTACCTTCATAATTATTGGAAATAAAATCTAACAGTTCCTATTCCAATACTAGGGAACCAGTATAGATTTGCTAGAGTCCATATTATATTATTAAATTTAACTATTACAAAGGCTGTGAGACCCTCTTTATCTTCATATTTATAAATAATTTCTGGGATAACAATATTCTTTTTCCGAAGGATTGATACTCCCTTTGTCTTTGTCTTATAGGAGGATTGAGCTAAGATCATGTATTCCTGAGGATTCCATTTAAATTTGTCATTCATTTTAAAATGTGTTTCTTGAAGGAAGGCTACTTGTGCTTTATTTAGTTTTAAATATTTTAATAAGTTTTGATCTTTTGCTTGGATTATTTAAGCCATTGGTATTTAAGGATAATAGAGTTAAATCCATATCAAGTTATTTTTAGAAAAAAAATATTCTATTGTTTTTGTGGCTGTTAAACAATTTTCCTCTGATAGCAACAAAAGATTATTTTTATATAACAATAGGATTAACATAACTATTAATGTAGCCAAGTTCCACTCTAGACATGGAATGAAAGTCATTCCTAATCTAATAGATAAAGATATGTCTATTAGATTATCACTCATACCTTTTATATTCAAGAACAACTGAGCTGCATAATCTAAAGTATTATATGCAGATTAATTCATAAAAGAAATATGAAATTCTGAAGTATTTTATGTATCAGGTGATACTTCTTAGTAGTATAATCAACTGTTATATTATACTAGGAAATACCTAATAGGTTTGTTTGTGTCTTTCGGCTTTTCCCGGTTAGGGGTCGCCACAGCAGAACTCCGGTCCGCTAATGATTGGTAGTGGATTTTTACGTACCGGGTTACCAGCCCCGACGCACAAACTTCAACAAAGGCGCACCCCATTCACATATGCCTCCACACAGAAGACGCTCTAGCTGAGAATTGAACGGGACAACGTCTTGCTATGAGGCGACAACGCTACCACAGCACCACCACCGCAGTATTCACTTAAATTAATTCTCAAAACTTATATTTACATGCAAATTAAATATTTAATATAGATCAAAATGAGTGTCATTATACTATGTTTATTACCATTGCTAATTAATTTATACTTAAGGATGTGTCTACTTGGGTGGGAGGTTGGCATAATGGGTAAGGTGTTTACCTTATACATACAAGGGTTTGATTCTCACATGGGGTGACAGGCTAGACTTAAAATGGCTCACAAGGGCAGTTAGCCAAGTACTAATCTATGAACCTATGAACCTACTTCTTATTAATACGATAAGTAACTTAACCAAAAAAAGCTTGTGATTTTATGGAAGAAGCAAAGCATTTTTTGTAGGATAATAGAAAAGACAGGGTATCCTGAATGAAACAGAAGTGGAAAAATGTTACAAGAAAGAAATGGGAAAGTAACATATAATAAAAGGAGAGAACTGTACAACTATGGATCAGCAATGGCAGTTCAGAATAGTGTAGATTTTAATGCTATTAAAAATGTTATAGGTAAACATTGGGGCTTATTTAGAATGAATGAGGAGTTATTAGGAAAAATTGGAGATAAACCCAAATTTGTACAAAAGAGAGCAAAAAGATATAAAAACTATTTTCAAGCTAAAATGAATACATCTAAATTGGAAGAATGCAAATATGGAATGATTAAGTGCCTCAACTGTAATATGTGTAACTTCTTATATACAGAGGGAAATGAGTTGGAAGTGGGGAATAGCAAAGTCAGAATACCAAGAGTATTTTGTTGCAAAGCTAAAAATGTAGTATACATAATAGTATGTTTGGATTGTAATTCATTTTATGTAGGGAGAAATACACGTGAATTATATAGAAGGATATATGAACATAAATATGCCATACAGATAGGCGATGATACAAATGCTATGAGCAAACATAAACAAAAAAGTGTAAGGTTAATTTTAATGTTGGCAAGTAAAACTTAATGCTTGTTTCCCACCAGGTCTTAATAATAGAGAAGAATTCATTATGTATCTAAAAAGAAAAGGGCTGAAGCATTAATGAAATTCTGTTTTTCAGGTTATACTTTTTAGGTTATCTTGTGATAAGGATGTTTTAGTTAAGTTTTTTTTACTAACTAAAGTTCTTTACTAACCAACGTATTTTTTACTGACTAAAGTATATATATATATATATATATATATATATATATATATATATATATATATATATACAAGAAAACTTTTTATAAAGTGTTTGTGGTTTGTCATCAGATGACTGTGTTCTGGGTTGATGATCATGTGATAGTTAATGGTTTTATAAAAGAAAGAATGTGCCTTTTAGTTTTGTCTGAAGAAGTCTCTGTGTTTGAATTTGAGGAGATGAAAGCGCTTACCTGAGGTGCTGTGCTAAATAAAGTGTGTGGTTTTCTGTAATACTGCATTTGTTTTTATTATTTTTTGAGTTGTTTGTTATTGGGCTGCTTTTGGAGAGTCAATTTTCCATAGTGCTATAAGCCTAGCAGTAGCTGCAGATGATTTTGCAATGCACTTCTGAGTCTCCGGGTTTGAGCATTATCATTATTAACTTATTTTGGTAGCTTGTGCATGAATAACCCTTTTCCCCAAAGGTGCCTTGTTACTAGGCTCTTTCAACATTGTGCACATGCATAGTACCTGCAAAGTGCAGTGAACATGTCTGTGTGGGTCAGTCACCCTGTTTGGGATATAGGGTAAACCTGTTGCAGTATTATAGCGTGTACACCACTGGAGATCAAACTAGTGACACATGTAGGTACTGTCATGCTTGTACACTGTTTCCATTACATTGTTCACACCCTCAAAACATCATGCCATATATTTTTGTAATATGCAGTGGTGTTACCACAACTAGTCATATTAACAAACTCCCTGAAGATGCGCATCATGTGCTGACAGCAGCAGTATGCGTAACAACGAGAGGGCTACTGGATTTCTCTGGTTTGTGATCTATTGAATGGCCATGGTTTGTGATCTGTTGAATGGTCATGGCTTTGAAGGGCACTGAAGGTGACAGGACTGCCTTGTGGTACAGTAAAGAAAGTAGGATATTTCTGTAATTTATGTGCAGATACCACTAGGAGTGCCTGCTTGTTGACCACTATCAGTTGTGTTAGTCTGCAAATAAGGCATCATCCTGACCTTCTGAACCAATGGGAAGAAGAGTTTATAAGGAATGCCTCTGAGATGTATTGTCATTTTCCTTACAGTTAAGTGAGCCTTTGCAGAAAATTTAATTGATGTTTGTTGTATTCATTGTCCTTGGTTTTCAGCTCAGTAGAAAATAACAGAAAATGCACTCCTGTACCCAAGGAGAATGTAGCATCTGTGCAGGTGCAGGGGTAGTTATAATTAATACCATGTTACTGATTTATGAGCTGTATCAGATCACCAGACAAGTATCCACTGCTGTTTTGCTACACACACACACACACACACACACACACACACACACACACACACACACACACACACACACACACACACACACACACGCACACACGTATTGCTTTGCATGGCCATTTGGATTGTCTACATGTTCAAGGAATATGCACCTTCCATATATACCTGCCTCTACCTGCACAGACAGAAGGAATACCCACTGCCCCACAGTGCCTAACATGCACAGATGTTGCCACATTCAGGCATTATGAACACTTCCACAGACCAAGTAGACATAGGATGGGGGAGGGCTGCATGGCAACTTATTTTTTACTCATCACTTAATCACATGTCAATGCCAGAGCCAACCCTGTATGGCATACCGCTGGCATTTGTGCTGTACCCCTGGTCTGTCTCTTGTGTGTAGCAAACTCTGTTGCCATATCCATTGTGAACCTTCACCTATTTTGTGTCAACACCTCCCTTGTTGGTCTTTGTGTTATATATTTGTTCATGAGACCCTGCTTCCACCCTTCTACCCTCTTTCTCTGCTGAATTCCTCTTATATCCTCCCTGTCTATGCTTCTTTAAAAACAAAATGGGCAACTGTTCCACAAAAAATATATACTCTTCCTTCCCACTTTTACCTTCCCTGTGTCCCTGTGTATGTTTCTGTATTTGCTTTCCCCTTTTTTGACTTTGCTATATCCCCCATTTCCTCCCTGTTTCAGTCAGTAAAAGTGCTTAGAAACATTGCTGGGAGCCACTTACTTTGTAGATAGTAGTAAAACACATGCACTAGCATATACACAGCCTGTAATTTAGGGGCATCTTTATACAATTCAGGACATCTATTAATGAATGTGAAGTTGCCTAGTTCCTGTTTTTTATGACTTCCCTTTTACAGATGCCTTTTCTGTAGTAATAGTGCTTAACGAAGCTTAACACTTTAAAGTAAAATAAATGCACAGGAAAATAATTAATAACCAGTGCATAAACTGCTGATATCCCTAACAGCACATGTTTAACACATAATGGAAATGACCAACAATGACTAATCGTATGTTCAATTTACACAGCTTTACCTAAGCATTGCTGTATCTAGGTTCCTGTCCTCAGGAGATGAACTGCTCAATTAAAAATCCTGCTGTGAAAGTTTCCTCAATTAGATGTGTGGCTGCTCCCAATGCTTGCTTCAGAATTGTCTCCATTGTGGACATCTGTGAGAAAGCTGGTAGGTCAGTTTTTGGTTCTCCGCCTTCAAAAAACATTATGCTTGGATTGTGACTCTAGGAGATATGGGGTAGCCTTCTAAATTTTCCCCTTTTGGCTTTTCTCTTACTCTTTCTAGCCTGGATTTTTTCCTACTGCTTGGTATTCTTTGCAGGCATAGACCCTTCAAGGAGACTCCTTAATATTGGATATAAGAAATATGTTTTTGCCTTTTTATTATCTCAGTAGAGGTCTGTAGAATAGTGTGTGTGTTGTATCTTTAAGAAGCGTTTCAAGGTCAGCATGTGCTAGCTTCAATGCTATTTTGAGAATGCAGCCAGAGAGTGAGCATGTATGAGTGTAATAGCTAGTTTCTTTATAAGTTTAACTAAGTTAAAGTTATTAAGCTGGTAACAACAAGTAATCAGACCAAGCGCTAAACTAATCCACAGGAACCAAAGAATTTTCAGGACAACAAAGAATAAAATATAGTTTAAATGAAGCACTTTTCGTCGAGTACGCTGACCTGACTTCATCAGACAAACAATTAAACAAATGTCCATGCTTAAAAAACTCTAAAACCAGTCATGTGACAAGGAACATTAACATAATAAATAACTCGTTAGACATTTAACAGCTCAATGGTTCTTAAAGATAGAGGTGTTCCTTTTATGGTTGTAATAACTTATTTTAAAGGGGAACATACTCTATCAGTAAATATTTTAGTGCAGAATCACTTGTCATACATATTTTATAAACAAGAAAACTATGACAGTTTGTTTACCATACTTAAACTAAAACCCATAGGGACGGGTATTACTATTAGTGGAGTTCTATTAACATTTAGTGAAATGAACATCCCTAAATAAACTATGAATAAATACATATATAGACAAAGAATATAGCCTCAGGCAATAAAACAACCAGAGCAAAAAGAAGCAAATGAGAAAAAACACCGTAGCATCGGATGTAACACATCAGAATATACAATTTATTGTAAGTAAGCACTTTCAGGGGTTCACGTTTTCATCAGACTTAGATAAAAATGACTTAAAACAACCACATTAAATAGTATTCCAGTTAATATTAATTACTTCAGTTAAAAACAATTAAATTATTTAAAGCCATAATTAACATTTTTAAAAACATCACACATACATAAACTAAAGACTAGTGTCTCAGCTGTCTCGCTTTCAGGAAAGGCTTAATGGAGACCATATTATTCAAACCAGGTGCTTTATCAGCGCGCAGTAACATAATCCATTTTTGTTCAGCCACCTCAGTAATATTCCTCATATTTCCTCCCCTTTTTCTGACTGCAAGTATTTCCAAGACCAGAAACTTAAACATATGCTCACTACCTTCATTCTTGATGCGCATAGCCAAGGCACTACTTTCTTTTTTATTTCTTATATCCCTCATATGTTCAAGTATCCTGTCTTTGAACTGTCGATTAGTCATGCCAATATAATATGAAAAACATTTGACACAGTAACTCAAATATATTACATTGACTGATTTACAGTCAGCATAGTGAGAAGGATCTATTCTGAAGCCTAGCTTAGGGTGTACAAAGTTAGTACCTGTGTGTATATGTACACAGGCAGTACAACTCCTGCATGTATATGTACCTACTCTATCTGATCTAAGAGTAGTCCTATTTAAACTAGATTTATAACAAAGATGGTTCTTTAGGGTCTTATTATTTTGAAAGCTAAACTTAGGTTTGTCTCCTACTATCTCTATCAACCCATCCAAAGTAGAGAGTATATTCCAGTTATTATTAATGACATTGCAGACCATATTTATATTACTGGCATATGTCAAAGTTATTCTCAAATCATTACTACTCTCATTAGTGAGAAAAATGTGCAAAATCAAGGTTAGAACCTCTACAAACCCCTGGCTCAGTAAATAAACCAAACAAATCCTCAAGTCCAGAGACACTGCCTGGCTTTACTATCAAAAAAACAAAGAAACACAAAGCCTAACTAAGTACCAAGAACTGCGCAACCTTGCAAAAAAATGCATTAGGCTGGACAAAAAATCCTACTACACAACATTACAAACTAAATACCAACACAACCCGCAAACATTTTGGAAAAATGTAAACCAGCTACTAAAATCCACCCAGAAGGCTACCCCCAAACCAACCACCCCTGACACTAAAGTTCCCATCAAAACACAATTCATCTCCCACTTTGTGAGCTCAATTCTATCCTTAGTATCACAGGACAGTTCCTTCCTCACTACCCCCCCCCAACACAAATAACACTAATACAAGCGTTACTCTCAAAACAGTTTCCACCACTTCAATCAAAAGCATGCTCTCCAAACTAAAAACCTCATCAACAGCAGCCTACCTACTCCCCAGCTATTTCTAGAAACTCACAGCAGATGCTATTGCTATCCCAGTCTCCACTCTCATAAACAGATCAATTGTTGAAAACTATGTGCCCAGACTCTGGAAAATATCCTATGTTACACCCATACATAAAGGCGGGACCTCCACTGAACTTAATAACTACAGACCAATTGCTTTATTCTCCCCCCTGGCCAAAATCCTGGTAAAAATGCATCCATACTCAGATGCTAAACTATCTCCTAGACAGCAGCATCCTGTCACCTACTCAGCATGGTTTCAGACCTGCCCATAGTACCACTACAGCCCTCCTCTGCTTTACAGACACAGTAAACCATCTAAAAAATGAAGGCCTACAAGTGTCAGCTCTTTTTTGGATATGTCCAAAGCATTTGACACAGTCTCACACCAAATCCTGCTAAACAAACTAAACCAATATCATCTATCAAATTCCACTCTTACCTGGTTCCAAAGCTACTTAAGTGACAGGTTCCAAGCTGTGAAATGGGAAAATTCTCTCTCTCCTCAGCTGCTCATAACTATAGGAGTCCCACAGGGTTCTATCTTAGGACCACTACTATTCACAGTCTTCACAAATGACCTTCATACCTCCACACAGCATGCATCTATAATTCAGTATGCAGATGACACTACCTTAATCTGTGCTGCACAAAACATTCCCACCCTCCTGCAAACAACTCAACTAGCATTCTCTGATGTTGAAAACTACCTTACCAAAGCCCAACTTATCCTCAATCCAAAGAAAACTCAGCTTATGATTATAACCAGTTCTAACAAAAACACTAACAGTCAATTCACTATCTACTCCACTAATGCTACTCCAATTGCTCCAGTGGTACAAGCTAAGCTATTGGGAATAACCATAGACTCCCACCTAAAATTTGATAGTCATCTCAACTTAACTATTAAAAAAGTACATGCCAAACTGGGGTCTCTCTACCGTATCAAACTATTTCTTACTAACAACACAAGATCAGCCATTGCTCGCTCCCAACTTCTATCCATCCTACTCTATGCATCTCCTATTCTGACTAATCTCAACAAAACTGAACTAAGCAAAATGGAAGCCTGCTTTTACAGAATTGCCCGCTTTGATGCAAATTGCTCATATAGAACTCATCACTGTACTGCTTTGAGACAGCTCCACTGACTTGAACTGCCCAACCTCCTAACCTACAATCAGCTCTGCCTCTGTCATTCTATCTATTACCTCCCCAATAAGTGTCCTGCCCTCAAAAACCTAGTACAACTTTACTCAGCCAAAAGGCCTCTTAGATCATCATAGAAGTCACCAACAGCTACAATACCTTTGGAGATGCACTATATAGTAGTTCAGTGGCTAAAAAATGGAACTCTGTCCCTACAAGCATTCAAAACACATCATCCAAAGCCTCCTTTAAAGATCTCATCAGGCAACATCTCAAGGAAAGTTGGCAGTGCCATGATTGCTCCCCAGGCTAGTGAAAGTAGATAACACATACATACAAAATCTAGTGCACTTGATAATAGTTTTCAATCTTACTCACACACACTGGCTAATCTATGATGTATGTACTGTACCTGTGTACTATGTATGTATTCTACCTATGTTCCAAATTTCAGCTGTACACCACAGATCTATTAATTACCTTTATTTTTAAATTAATATTTTTTTTGTTTGTTCTCTCCACTGCAACTGTTTATATGCCGCATACCACTGCAAAAACATGTCTCCTGTAATTTGTGTGTATACTGATCATGTCTAAAAATTAAATGTGTCTGTAATTTTTCTGTGTGGAGCTTTTCTCCCCAGGCCTCTGCTGAAAAAGGGCCTTTTCGGCTCAGTCAGACACCCCTGGTTAACAAATGTAAAATAAATAAATAGTGATTTGTCTCAGCATCTCACTACTCTCAACACTACCTACATGTGGGTCACATACTGTTGCATTGTTGGTAAAGTATGGTTTACACCTACCATGTCTTTCTTTCCATGCTTCTTTAATGTACCTGTCTATAGCTTTACTTTTATAACCCCTTTCTATAAAATCCAGTTTAAGGGACTCTAGAGCTGAATTCAGCTCTGCATCATTATTATGTAATCTCATCAACCTGACCACCTGTCCTTTTATTATATTACGTTTGCAATGGTTCGGGTGCATGCTTGTATTGTGCAATAGGTTATTCTTTCTAACCGGTTTCCTATACAAACTAGTTTTAACAGTATTCAGCGTATGCTTACTAACAGTCACATCTAAAAATTCCACCTGTTGTAAGCTATAATTGTATGTAAATCTCAGAAAATTAGTGGTCGTATTGAGATAGTGGATAAACTCTCTTAATCTTGTCTCCTTTCCTTGCCATAATAAAAAAAATATCATCCACAAATCTAGTATACCACAAGACAGAGTTAGCATAGGTCATATTAGAGAGTATAAACTCTGTTTCCCATTGCGCCAATGAAAGGCTGGTGTAGCTGTTGGCACAGGCTGTGCCCATCGCCACGCCAACCTTTTGAATGTAGTATTCATCATTGAACATAAAAACATTGTTACTTAAAATAATGTCCAATAGGTTACAAATCAAGCATATTTTGTCACCCTGAACCCTCTTGCTGTGCAATAGTTCACTAATACTATCAGTACCCTATTGATTTGGTATGACCGTGAACAGGGATACAATGTCCATAGTAACAAAGTAACATTCAGAATAGTCAGGTTTCCATTTCATTTGTAATAGCTCTAAAAAAGTTCTAGTGTCCATTAGAACAGTCTCACACTCTTCTAATATGTGATGTAAGTTCTTTTCGACAAAAATGGATAGGGGTTCCGTAGCCCAGCCTCTGCCAGAGACTGTAGGCCGCATGGGTGGAGTACTAAGGCATTAATGAACTTTTGGCAAACCATATGCAATTGGTACCACTAGATGTTCAACTGAGAAATATTCAAAGACATGAGTCATTTTTTATCAAACAAACCGTTCCCGATCAGGGGAAGGTCCAGGAGTTGAATGAGAAACCAAAAAACAAGGAGAATGCAAAGTACGGAGGATTGGAACAGAGGGGGCAAAAGATCCAAACAGGTTTGATTTTTAACATTTCAACGTATGAATTGACTGATGCTCAGAGACTGTTATTGAGCAAAGGGCTCAGCTTTGTACCGACAAGAAAAGCACAAATAAATGATGTTCTTAAAGATTTCAGGCTATTTGCCAGGACATTGACATTGCATGTGTTTTTTAATAATGCAAATACTATTCAATCGATTTTTAAAAAACCCAGTGTATTTGTTCCACCCAGCAATGCTATTATTGATACTTTTGTGGAGATATGTGATAAACAGATCAGGGATAGTTTTGATAATGAAGATGAATATAAACTCTACCACAGTATGTCTAAAGAAGAGTATGATGCACTGAGAGAATTAGCTTCCATAGAAGTTAGACCTGCTGACAAGGGTGGGGATATAGTTATTTAGATAAGGAGCTGTATCACAGACAAATGTATGCTCTTTTAAGTCAAAGTGATAGCTATGAATGTATATCAGTAGCTACTGTTAAAGCTGTTATGGGTAGAATAGCATTTCTGATTTTCAATCTACTAATAACTAATATGATATCAGAGCCACTCTTTGAATATTTCTCAGTTAAACATCCAGTGGTACCAATTGCATATGGTTTTCAAAAAGTTCATAAATGCCTTAGTACTCCACCCATACGACCTATAGTCTCTGGCAGAGGCTGGGCTATGGAACCCCTATCCATTTTTGTCAAAAAGAACTTACATCACATATTAGAAGAGTGTGAGACTGTTCTAAGGAACACTAGAACTTTTTTAGAGCTATTACAAATGAAATGGAAACCTGACTATTCTGAATATTACTTTGATACTATGGACATTGTATCCCTGTTCACGGTCATACCGAATCAATGGGGTATTGATAGTATTAGTAAACTATTGCAAAGCAAGCAGGTTCAGGGTGACAATATACGCTTGATTTGTAGCCTATTGGACATTATTTTAAGTAACAATGTTTTTATGTTCAGTGATGAATACTACATTCAAAAGGTTGCTGTGGCGATGGGCATAGCCTATGCCAAGAGCTATGCCAACCTTTCATTGGCGCAATGGGAAACAGAGTTTATACTCGCTAATATGACCTATGCTAATTCTGTCTTGTGGTATACTAGATTTGTGGATGATATTTTTTTATTATGGCAAAGAACTGAGACCAAGATTAGAGTTTGTCCACTATCTCAATACATCCACTGATTTTCTGAGATTTACATACAATTATAGCTTACAACAGGTGGAATTTTTAGATTTGACTGTAAGTAAGCATACACTGAATACTGTTAAAACTAGTTTGTATAGGAAACCGGTTAGAAAGAATAACCTATTGCACAATACACGCATGCACCCGAACCATTGCAAACATAATATAACAAAAGGACAGGTCGTCAGGTTGATGAGATTACATAATGATGATGCAGAGCTGAATTATGGATTTTATAGAAAGGGGTTATAAAAGTAACGATATAGACAGGTACATTAAAGAGACATGGAAAGATAGACATGGTAGGTGTAAACCATACTTTACCAACAATGCAACAGTATGTGACCCACATGTAGGTAGTGTTGAGAGTAGTGAGATGCTGTGACAAATCACTAATGATTTGAGAATAACTTTGATATATGCCAGTAATATAAATATGATCTGCAATGTCATTAATAAGAACTGGAATATACTCTCTACTTTGGATGGGTTGAAGGAGATAGTAGGAGACAAAACTAAGTTTAGCTTTCGAAATAATAAGACCCTAAAAGAGCCATCTTTGTTATAAATCTAGTTTAATAGGACTACTCTTAGATCAGATAGAGTAGGTACATATGCATGCAGGAGTTGTAGTGCCTGTGCATATATACACACAGGTACTAACTTTGTGTGCACCCTAAGCTAGGCTTCAGAATAGATCCTTCTCACTATGCTGACTGTAAAACAGTAAATGTAATATATTTGAGTTATTGTGTCAAATGTTTTTCATATTATATTGGCATGACTAATCGACAGTTCAAAGACAGGATACTTGAACATATGAGGGATATAAGAAATAAAAAGGAAAGTAGTGCCTTGGCTATGCACATCAAGAATGAAGGTAGTGAGCATATGTTTAAGTTTCTGGTCTTGGAAATACTTGCAGTCAGAAAAAGGGGAGGAAATATGCGGAATATTACTGAGGCGGCTGAACAAAAATGGATTATGTTACTGTGCATTGATAAAGTACCTGGTTTGAATAATATTGTCTCCATTAAACCTTTCCTGAAAGCGAGACAGTTGAGACACTAGTTTTTAGTTTATGTATGCTGTGATATTTTTAAAAATGTTAAACCACTTTAAATAATTTGTTTTTAAATGAAGTAATTAATGTTAATTGGAATACTATTTAATGTGGTTGTTTTAAGTCATTTTTATCTAAGTCTAATGAAGAGGTGAACCCTTGAAAGTGCTTACTTACAATAAATTGGATATTCTACTGTGTTATATCCGGTGCTACAGTGTTTTTTTCTCATAAGAATAAATACACCCTGGTCAAATAATTGTTCCATAGAAGGAAAAGCTATGGGAACATAGTCGCCTTACAAAAACTTATATACAAGGCTAAAACTACAATAAGAAGTATGTTGTAAAACTATTTAAAAACACGTCATTAAACACAATCTTTTATATTTGATAATGTTACTAATACTTGGTGCTACAAACTATAAGGCTATCTGGTCAAACTTTTTAGTTTTAAATATGGTGAGATGGAACACATCTCATTTAGTCCAGGGTAATGGTGGGTGTCAACACATAACTGCCAGAGAAGTTCTAAATATTCTAACAATGGTGATACAGGTCCACCTCTAAGGTCTGGGGTAATTTGGTCAATTATTCTAAATTTAAATCTATGGGTTGGGAAATTACTAACATGTCTAGCTAGCGCATTTTTAGTTTTAATCTTCCTTATACTGTAGACATGTTCATATATTCTTTCTTTAAATTTTCTGTCAGTTTTTCCAATATAGAATGCTGGACGGAAATCACACTGGGCTAGATAAACCACCATTTTAGTATTACAATTACAGTAACATTATCAAATATAAAAGATTGCTTTTAATGACGTGTTTTTAAAAGGTTTTACAACATACTTATTGTAGTTTTAGCCTTGTATGTAAGTTTTTGTAAGGCGACTATGTTCCCATAGTTTTTCCTTCTATGGAACAATTATTTGACCAGGGTGTATTTATTCTTAGTTTATTTAGGGATGTTCATTTCAGTGAATGTTAATAGAACTCCACTTATAGTAATGCCCGTCCCTATGGGTTTTAGTTTAAGTATGGTAAGCAAATTGTCACAGTTTTCTTGTTTATAAAATATGGATGACAAGTGATTCTGCACTAAAATATTTGCTGATAGAGTATGTTCCCCTTTAAAATAAGTTATTACAACCATAAAGGAAACACCTATATCTTTAAGAACCATTGAGCTGTTAATTGTCTAATGAGTTATTTATTATGTTAATATTCCTTGTCACATGACTGGTTTTTAGAGTTTTTAAGCATGGACTTTTGTTTAATTGTTTGTCTGATGAAGTTGGGTCAGCGTACTCGACGAAAGGCGCTTCATTAAAACTATATTTTATTCTCTTTGTTGTCCTGAAAATTCTTCGGTTCCTGTGGATTCGTTTAAAGTTATTAAGCCTCAATCCTGATGTGTTTGCACATAATAAAGCTGCTTGAACAGAACCCACTAAAGCTTGTCTATTTTATCCTGACTGGACGAGTGACATGGTGTCAGAACCACAATTCCTGATGCTGCTTTTCAGAGCTACGAGGTGCAGAGTTAACAGTGAAGGTAAACTAAGAGAACTGAGCATAAACAAGGGCCATAAGTGAACCAAAGATAATGAAAACTTGCACAAACAATTTATTTTATAAAAATGATAAAACAGAGCATTACACGGACACAAACCACATTATTAAACAAGTGAGAAGCACAAAAGTTTTATTAATTAAATGTTTAAAATTAAGGTATTTGATAAAACGATTATCAGAAAAGCACATAAGGGGTTCTGAATTACCTCAGAATTGCAAAATGAGCATGTTTAAAGTAAGACTGGCATATTAGAGTTAAACAAGCACAAGAAAAGTATAATAGGCATGGAAAAAGATTAAACGAGCAAAACAAATATAATAAGGGGAAAAAGGGCACGTTAAGCTTAAATAAAGCAAGGCAACTGCATGTTTTTTGGCAAAGTACTGTGTTTTGGAATAACTACTATTTCACATTGTATTAAGGACATAACTAGTTATTCAAAGTATCTCAAATTGTGAAAAGTGCTTACAGTTTGTGCTTATTACTGTGCGTTTATTCAGAAGAGTTTGTGTGCAAGGTGAAACTATTTTGTGAAGAACAGTCAAAATACAGCCATTTCGAAAAGCTTCTTCTGCTGGCTGTGTCTGCTCACAAGTGCCACCATTACAGAGTGTTTCTTGTACTGTGAAGAGTTATTTAGGAAAGTACAGCCATTTTGGGAAAGTATCAGTGTCATGTGTATTGTTTATTCGCAAAGTGCAGTTATTTTGAAATTTTTCTTACACTGAGAAGAGGTGATTTCTTACCGTACAGTTATGTCAAGAGTATTCCAGGGCCCGATATTTCGCAATGTTCAGAGGCTTGTGCTACTGGGCATAGTTACAAATACTAGCATACATTTCTGGCATATGTATATGTGTGTGTGTGTTCATGCATACTTGCAAAAGCCTTCACTGGTATGTGTTAATATGGCAGACGGATTTCGAAAACCATCACCACTTGCATTTGATCAGAATATTGCAGAGAATTGGAGAATATTTGAGCAAGAGTATGATATTTTTATACAAGCAGCTTATTCTGACAAAGATGCATGCACCAGGGCATTCATTTTGCTAAACCTAGTTGGGGTCAGAGGCCACTGAAAGAGAGTGTTCATTTGTGTATGCACCTGCAGTATATGAGGGAGAAGGTGAAAACCGTCATATTGTTGTACAGGCTGAATCAAGGGAAGACTCCTAGTGTTTGAAGTGCAAGTTTAATGAAATGTGTAACCCCAGATAAATATTACATTAGAGAGGAATTTGTTTTACACGAGATCAGAAACCAGGGGAAATTTTTGCAGCTTGCCTTACTGACCTGAGAAACGAGGCTAAAACTTGTCGGTTTGGTGACTTAATAGATGAGTTGATAAAGGACAGGCTTGTGTGGGGTATTAATAGTGCTGCAGTGAAAAAGATTTTGCTTCGTGACAAGCGATAATGAGCAAAGCTATTGAGATTTGTCAAATCCATGAAGTTACAGAAAGGCACACAAGTATGCTTGCAAGTGATAAGAGCATAGTTTCAGCAGGCTCCAGAGCAAATGTAGACAGCAGGCAACACATGGCTAGCAGAAGCAGGCCTAAGCACATGGTACCTGCTATTACTGCAGGCTCCCCAGGTAAAACCTGTAGTTTTCCAGCAAGTTCTAAGAAAAGGACATGCTCATTGCTGTACAATGGTGAGTCAGCAAAACTCAAATCCAGCTTTATTGTTAACTGTGGTAATTTTGGTGCCAATCATGAGTCTAAAAGAGAACAATGCTTAGCATTTGGTCAGCAATGCCACAAGTGTAAAAAATGAGGGTCTATATTACGTGATTGAATGTTAAGTTGATCGAACACCTAAATGTCAACCCATAAATGTCGAACCCTTAAAACCGTGAACGGACATTTACGCAAATTTTTTCCCTGGGAAAAATTTCACTTGGCCGTAGGAAACAAATCAAACCTTTGAACACTGATCAAGTGAGGGGCTTCACCCACCACATCCCTCGACGCACACCTACCTAACTAAATATACCAACTCTGAGATTGCTCTACATTGGGGAAAAGGGCAAATTATGGATGATGGCCAAGTGAATTTTTTCCCAAGGAAAAAAATTGCATAAATGGCCTTTTGCGATTGTCAGAGTTCATCATTTACAGGTCGACATTTAAGTGTTCGTTCACCTAAACGTTCGATCACGTAATATAGACCCAAAAAATGGAACCATTTTCAGAAGTTTTGCAAATCAAGTAAGTCTCACACAGTTATAAAGAAGGGTTACTCAAAAAGCAAGTTGACCATATAGAGAGCTGTAATTCTACTTTTGACATAAATGGTGTAACAGTAATTGGTGAAAAAGTTGATGAAGTGTTTTGTGCTGTCCAGATCAATGGTAAATACACCGAGTTTAAAGTAGACACTGGCTCAAAGTGTAAAGTTATGTCAGCTGACACATTTGCTAAGGTGAGAACTAATGAACAACTCCTGGAGTAGTTGTCTGAGACTTGTTGCTTATGGAAGTGAAGAAATTCAAACCGAGGTCTCAGTAGTGCTGTCATGTTATTTGGCTAGGAACTGTTACAACTTGTTATTCTATATAGTCTGAAGACCTGTGCTGTCATTATTGGGTCTCAGAGACAGTTTGAGAATGAATTTGCTTTGTTTTACCAAAGAAGCACATATCCTAGTTCCAGTTTTACTGAAACAATTTTCTCAGAGTATGTTGATGTTTTTGATGACAAGTTGGGCAAACTTCCAGTTGTGTATTCTATAAATTTAGACCAAGAGGTCAGTCCAGTGGTCAGGCCGGCAAGAAAAGTTCTGATAGTTATGTAAGATAAAGTTGAAGCTCAGTTGGATAAAATGGTGCAGCAAGGTGAGATTTGTCCAGCCACAGAACCAGCTGAATGGGTGTCATCCATGGTAGCAGCCCACAAAAAGGTACAGACGAAATCAGAATATGTATTGACACAAGAGATTTGAACAAAGCATTAAAGCGAAAGCATCATCCAATGCGTACAGTCGAGGTTGCAGCCCTAATACCAAATGCCACTGTTTTCTGTCTTGGATGCAAAAAGTTAATTTTGGCAAGTAATGCTTGATCTCAAATCCTCATTACTGACCACTTTCAGTACCCTGTTTGGCAGATACAGATTCCTCAAGATGCCATTTGGAATAAATTCTGCAAGTGAAGTCTTTCAGTGTGCAGTGGAGCAAATTTTTTCAGGTTACCCTTGTGCCATAATAACAGATGATTTATTGGTTGGAGGCAATGGTGAAGCAGAGCTTGACAGAAACCTTACGAGAGTTTTAGAGCACATGAAGTGAACTTAAAGCTCAACCATCTGAAGTGTAAATTCAGACTACCAGAAGTTACATATATAGGTCATTTATTTACCAGCACTGGCTTACGACCAGTCCTGTCCAAGCAAGCAGCCATTCTTGAGAATGATAGTTCTCCAGATAATGTTCAAGCTCTACAACGTTTTCTTGACATGGTCAACTATTTAGGCAAGTTTATACCAGACTTCAGTAACTTGACAGCACCTTTGATAGAGCTGACACACAAAAATGTTACATGGTCTTGGTTGGAACAGCACTAGAAAGCATTTAAAAACCTTAAGCAGAAAATTGCCACCCCACCTACATTAAGATACTATGATGTCAGTAAACCAGTAACTCTTTCCTGTGATGCTTCAAAGTTTGGTCTTGACGCAGTTATTCTTCAAGAGGGCAGACCAGTAGCCTATGCATCTAGATCTCTAACCCAAACTGAAATGCAGTATGCTCAGATTGAGAAAGAACTTTTGGCAATAGTGCATGCATGTTCAAAGTTTCATGATTATATCTATGGTCGAAAGAAACCAAGGCACGCACGTAGGACTATTGGTGCACGGTCCAAACCATGAATAACCAAACGAAAAAGAGACCAGCACTCGGTGGCAGCAGGATAAAAAGTAGTATTTATTTTAGGTTGCAAAAGTCAACCTAACTAGATATGCACAAACCGGTTTCGGCTGTTAAAGCCTTTTTCAATGTGACTTGTTACTAGTACAAAAACATTTGATTCCAAAAACCCATATTACATCCTGGTTCTGCATTTATACCCACAACTTAAAGTGGTATTACCCATTTCAATTTTGTATACAGAGTACTTATGCAGTATGTTACATTGCAATATGATTGAACTGATTTTACTTTTTATGCATATTTGAACATATTTGGTGAACATATTATTTGACATGCTTTTTAAATACATACTTATTTAGAACATGTTGTTAAGCATGTTTTTGACCCATAATTTATTAAACATATTTTAAACCACTGATAATGCCTTACCTAATAAGGCTGCTGTAAACTATAGCCCTAAATGTTTACATATTTATATCATACTTAAAGGCAAAAATCAGATAATATACCTATGTATAATATATATTTTTTTATGATAAGGCATATTGTTGGTTTAACATGATTATTTGTTATTTGTAGATTGTAATGTTAGTATTGAAATGAAATGGGGACAAAAATCATATAATATCCATTTCCCTATGAAAATATACATACATATATATATATATATATATATATATATGTGTGTGTGTGTGTGTGTGTCCACATATATTTTGTGTTTTTTGGCCTGTTGTTGGTTCTCTTAATTTGATCTAATGTATGTGGAAATAGACTGATTAGATATTTACCTGCCTAATAATTATGGTGTAGTATAATAATGCCTATATCATGTAGGGCACCATTGGACTATCCCTCATGTACTTGATATTCGTTTAATCCTGGCTTAAAAAAAGCCCCAAGGGTGGTGATCCACTTGTTCTCCATGTTATTGAGTTTAGTGTGCCACCCCATCTTGAAATTCCTGTGTAGTTGGATTTTGTCTTTTATGGTAAACCTAAATGATGCTCCTGTGTGTTGTTGAGTGTGTTTGTATAAAGCATTGGTTATTTTTCTATTTCTGATTGAGCTCAGATGTTCACTAATCCTAATTCTAATAGGCCTAGAAGTCTGCCCAACATAGAAAGCAGAACAAGAGCATTGGGCCAAATATATCACCCAATCTGAACTGCAATTTCCAAAAGTTTTTATGTTAAATACCTGTGGTGTATTCTTACTGATGAATTCTTTGGTTTTCCAAATATATTGGCATGAACTGCAGTGTCCACAGGGGTAACAACCAACTAAAGCATCACCAAATAATGTGGTTTGATGTTTAATCCCTGGTGTAAACCTTTTACAGTGTGTTAACTGGGATTGAATTGTGCGTCCCCTGCGATAAGAAAAAGCGCAGGTTTCGGGAAGGATATAATGAAGAAAGTAATTATAAAAGTGTTTCGTATGCAACTAGCTGTAAAGGAAGTGACATCAAAAATTATCAGCTGTTGATTTTAAAAAAGCGCTCTCGCGCTTTTTATTTTGTCTGAAGAAGCTCTTCTATGTGAGGAGTGAAAACGGTTTTATTAAAATACGTTTACATCATTTTTTAGCCTGAGTTCCTTTGTGGCTTGGTTTTCGCGCTGTGGTTACTTGTTTCTTATTTGGTGTTTTCACTAGTTTGTACGTTAGCGACATGTCAAGCCCTAGGACTCCGGTTCTTTTTGGGACTGAGAATACGCCGTTACTGGATGTCCCTCCTGTTCGTGATGAAACTAGCGTTGGGGAGCTGTTGGTTTTACTCACCCAACGGCTCGACTCTCTCAATTCACGGTTAGACAGGATTGAGTCTAACGGTGCCTTGAATTCACGGAACACTGCTGCTTCTTGCTCGAACTACAATGGGATGAGGTTGGATGGAGGATCCTCTGCTCTGATTGAGCCTGGACAACGACAGAGAACCACTAGTCCTGTGTTAACCTCCAATGCCGCTGAATTAATAGGTGGTTCTACAATGCCTGCTGTTACAAATCAAACGGATGGTCTTCCCCGTCAATGTCGAATTGATTTGGCGGCTGGTGTAAACAACAGGAATAACATCTTGAGTGGCAACCATCCTGACCCTGGGCTTATTGGCGTCCCTTCCTTTGGCGAATGGGCCAACAACACTGAAGCGTTTGCGTTTGGTTCAACGGGACTGTCGGCTACGGGAGCTAGTACGTCAGGTAACACTGATGACAATATTGCCATTAACTTAAAACTTTTGGACAATAATATGCTGAAAATTAGGAAACTTCAATTGGAAGTCTCCTATTTTAAACAATGTATTAGAGAAAACATAGTGCCTAAAGGCTTAAGGAGCTCTTTACTGGTTTATTTTCAGACTCTCTGTTTATTGAAGAACTCAACAGCGTTTTAAACAAACAAGGGCTTGAATTATTGGGTGTCATGGTCAAGCATTATGAAAAACATATTGATGCCTTATTGTTAGAAACTAATGCCCTTGACAACAAAATTAAAGTTGACCTCAATTTTTCCCGGTATAAATACGATTATCACCGGATCTTTGACAGTATTGATTCTTTGTTGGTTAAATTAAAAACTAACAAAACTAAAAAACTCACAAGAGACCGTCAGGCATACGCCTCTGATATGTCGTACCCAAATTTGGTCAAGAAATTAAACGGTCCCCCAAATAAGGATGGGTCAACCAACAACAGTAGTGACAGAGATGTTCTCCCCCCACTTGAAGAGAACGAGTTTGAAAATGAAGATGGTGATGAAGGTCCATCATTTCAACAACCGAGGAGAAGTAACAGGATAAAATCTAATTATAATAAAAATGGGTACCCCCCCAATTACAAAAATCAGAACAAACCTTTTTTAGGGTGGAGAAAAAACCAGAGGAAAAACAAGCAGAACAATTAAGAGAAGAACTTTCTGTTTCTCCAACTGGTAAACCTGTAATATTGAAAAATCAGAAAGGTGATTTTACTGTTTACAACTTCTCTGAAGTCACCATCGAACAAGAATTAATTGAACTGTTGGCGTTTGGGCTATCCTTTGTCCCTGACCAAAAGATCAGCTTGCCTAGGGTCTTGATGGACTTGAAATGTTTTGAGGTTAAACCTTAGGGTTTTGTTCAGTGGTGATTCCAACACAGACCAACATCCCTTTAAAATGTTGAGTACTTTCAACCCCCCTCTTCATCCTATTTTACAAACATTTGAATATGCTTGTGAAATAGATCTTAGACACTTATTTGAGAAAATTAGATGGTTTGACACCAGGAATAACATCTCACCTGAACAAAAGGCTAGTTTGGAAAACCTTAGGAATGTTCCTATTAGGGTGATAAAACCTGATAAAGGCGGGGGCTTGGTCATCCTTGATAAAGACGACTACAATCTTAAGATGCTTAAAGTACTCAACACACCAGCGTATGAAACTTCATCTCTTAATGAGATGTCAGGTGAATACAAGCGAATTAAAGGGTACCGTAGGGATTTATTTATAGAAGGTTGGATAGACATCGAAACCTTCAACTTTATTAACATCTCCTTCCCTAGAGTGCCAGTAATGTTTGGGATCCCCAAAATACATAAAAACCTGGTGGACCCACCAATGCGCGCTCTAGTGGATGGGAGATGTTGTATTACCTACCCTTGTGCTAAGGTTGTTGATTACATCTTAAACAAATACCTTAAGTTGTTACCCCAGATCTGTAAAGACTCATGGTCTTTTTTAAGGTCCATTAATGACATAATGACATCCCTTTTGACCCTTCAAACAATTTTTTAACTATAGATGTAGTTGAGTTATATACTTGTATACCACACTGTGAGGCTATTGAATGGGTTGAATTGATGTTATTAGATCTAGGGGCCCCTAAAGATGAAATTGATGTTGTTACCATCTTATTGAACATCATCTTAACGTCAAACTTTTTCATTTTCAACAACAACTATTACCTTCAGAAAAAAGGTGTCGCTATGGGTTCTCCATGTGGGGGAAGCGTTGCCAATTTAGTGGTTGCTTATTGGGAAAAGACATTTTTGTTTAAAGACAGGTTATTTAAAGAGATAAATAAATTCTATACGCGTTTTTTAGACGATGTATTTATCCTTATACAAGGAGATGAAGACTGCGTTTCCAACTTAATTGGAAAAATGAACACTTCTTGCCCCTTTCTATCCTTCACCCACCATTACTCTGTCACTGAGATTGATTATCTAGATGTAAAACTTACCAAGGATCTTAACAATGAGCGATTTCTTTCAAGCATCTTTAGAAAACACACATACTGTAATGCTTTCCTACATTATTCCAGCAACCACCCATGGAAACAGAAAAAGTCCATTGTTAAGGGCCAATTAGTGAGAGCCACACGTATGTGCAATACTGACATAGCCTTTGAAGTTGAGTGTTCTAATCTCAAAGGCATGTTTTTGAATAGGGGTTATCCCTGTGAACTTCTTGATAGTTTAATCAATGAGGTGTCACTGAAAAGAATGTCAGGGTTTTACAAACCATTACTTCTACACACTAAATCATGTGACCCTCTGAATATTGAAAACCAGCAAACACCAATACCTAGTGATGAACCCAATTTTCCTGTACATGACAATTGTAATAATGATCTGGTCACAGTTAGTACAACACAAGATTTTAAGACCAGTCTTATCCTTACACATAACAAACATATTGATAACATGTGTTCAATCATTAAGAAAAACTGGCACTTTATTGTGAACAGTGCTTATCTATTGGAAATTTTGGGCCCATTTCCTACTGCTTTTAGGAGAGGTAAAAACTTAAAAGAACTGTTACAGACAAGTGATTCTAGTAATTTTTCATCAAGACAAACTGGTTGCTTTGCATGTGGTTTTTGTAACTGGTGCAAGTTACTGAAAACAGGGAACTCCTTTGTTGTTAGAGACGAGAAATTTTACATCAAACACAAGATTGGGTGCGAAACCAAGTCCATTGTTTATATAGCACAGTGTAACTGCTGTGCTGCGTTTTATGTTGGTAAAACGGATCGAAAGATGCGTGACCGAGTTTACCAACATAATTACGCTATAAAAAACAAAAAAACTGATAATGCCCTTTCAAAGCATATCTTAGACCATATAGGACATAGCTTTTGCTTTATGGGCATTGACTTGGTAAAAGTTGGTATTAGGGGGGGCCCACAGTCTCTTCTCCTTGAATTAAAAGAACTTGAATGGCAGTTACTCTTAAATGCCTTTTCCCCTCCTGGGTTAAATGAGACTTGTAATATTTCTGTCATCTTGAAATACAATAGTTATTTAAGAAATTGAACTGTCAGTTAGTGAGGGCAGGTATTAAATTACCAATATTATCTTTATTTAAATATTCTTTAGTATTAATCACACATGTATTAGATACATTTTTTCTAATGTGTTGCATTTTATTATTTATTACCCCCTCCGTCCATTGGGGTAAATGTGTACCTGAGATAAATAGCTCTTGAATCATGTTTATTGTATTCAAAACTATTCCAGGGCAATATTAGGTATTGTTTTTGTAAGTAAACATTGTTGAACTTAGGAAGATTGATGTAGTTATTGTTTACACCTTGTTTTTAATAAATATAAAAGTGTTTATGCAACTAGCTGTAAAGGAAGTGACATCAAAATTATCAGTTGTTGATTTTAAAAGCGCTTTTATTTTGTCTGAAGAAGCTCTTCTATGTGAGGAGTGAAAACGGTTTTATTAAAATACGTTTACATCATTTTTTAGCCTGAGTTCCTTTGTGGCTTGGTTTTCGCGCTGTGGTTACTTATATATATATATGTGTGTATATTTTCATAGCGAAATGGATATTATATGATTTTTGTCCGCATTTCATTTCAATGCTAACATTACAATCTACAAATAACAAATAATCATGTTAAACCAACAATATGCCTTATCATAAAAAAATATATATTATACATAGGCATATTATCTGATTTTTGCCTTTAAGTATGATATAAATATGTAAACATTTAGGGCTATAGTTTACAGCAGCCTTATTAGGTAAGGCATTATCAGTGGTTTAAAATATGTTTAATAAATTATGGGTCAAAAACATGTTCTAAATAAGTATGTATTTAAAAAGCATGTCAAATAATATGTTCACCAAATATGTTCAAATATGCATAAAAAGTAAAATCAGTTCAATCATATTGCAATGTAACATACTGCATAAGTACTCTGTATACAAAATTGAAATGGGTAATACCACTTTAAGTTGTGGGTATAAATGCAGAACCAGGATGTAATATGGGTTTTTGGAATCAAATGGTTTTGTACTAGTAACAAGTCACATTGAAAAAGGCTTTAACAGCCGAAACCGGTTTGTGCATATCTAGTTAGGTTGACTTTTGCAACCTAAAATAAATACTACTTTTTATCTTGCTGCCACCGAGTGCTGGTCTCTTTTTCGTTTGGTTATATCTTTGGTCGACCTGTTTAGATTGAAACCGATCACCAAGCTCTAGTTACTATTTTAAAGAAGCCTATACATTCAGCTACAGCGAGGTTACAAAGAATTTTGCTCAAATTGCAAAAGTACAACTTCAGAATGGTCTATACAAAAGGCAAACTTTTTTTATCTGGCTGATACCTTATCCAGATCACCCACAAATACAATGGAACAGCTTTGTGCAGAGAACTTTGACTTTGATGTCAAGCAAGTGCGTACTTGTTCTACCACGAGACTAGATGAGCTGAGAGATCATAAAAAGACTGACCCAATTTTGCAAAAGCTCAACCACTGCATTAATGATGGATGGCTGTCAAAGCAGTTTAGCATACCACCTGAAGTGCAAACCTATTTTCCTTACAGAGATGAGATGTTGATTGGAAGATGGCATTATATTCAAAGGTCCCTAAAATTGTTGTTCCTGCTTCCTTACAACATGAATATATCCAGATTTTGCATCGTGGTCACCCAGGTTCCAAATCTATCAAAAGAAAGACGAAAGGACTAGTATTTTGTCCTTCTCTAGCAAAAAAATCAACAAAATACCTTTTTTGTTGTTCAGTATGCAATAGTACTAAACCACATTTACAAAAAGAACCACCGTGGTCAACAGTAGCCACTGATATATTCGAGTGGAACAATCAGCATTACTTAGTGTTGGTAGACTCTTATTTGAACTGGTTTGAGATTGATTTACTACCTAATCTAACATCCTCTGCTGTTATTACCAAGTTGAAACTTCATTTCTCAGTCCATGGTAGTCCACACAAAGACATTTCTGACAATGGTACCCAATTTACCAGTCAGTTGTTTCAGAAATTTGCAAAAGAATGGGACTATCCACAGTCAAGTGGACTAGCTGAATGTGCAGTACAGAGTGAAAAGCAATTGCTGGAGAAATGAACATGTAATAATACCAATGTCTTTTTGAATTTACTTAATCTCAGAAATGTACCCCGTGATGATATACTTGGTTCGCCAGCTCAGAGACTTCTATCTAGGCAAACCAGAACAACATTGTCTATTAGTTCCAGTTTGTTGAGGCCTAAAGCTAAGAACAAGACAATTAGAGCTCAACTTTTCAGAAAGCGTTCTTTCCAGAAGTCCAGTTATGACAAATTGAGCATATTTCTTCATCCCTTGAAAGAAGGAGAAACAGTGAGGATACAAACGGCGAAAGGTTTTGACTGGATTGGTCAAGTAACAGGTATATATACCAAGCTGAGATCCTACTTTGTAGAATCTGTGGGTGTGGAGTACAGGAGAAATCGCAGACATCTTCTTCCTGTACCAGAATCGATATCGCAACATTGTTCCTGTGATACAGACTCTAGATCTCAGAGCAATCCAGACAATGTTCCTGTTACAGAACATGTCTTACCTTCTACTTCTGTTCCTGATGTCCCCAGAGTTGAACATTCAGCAGAGACAGTCCCAGTTGCTAGACCTAATTCCAATTTCTATGTCACACGATTTGGTCGTATTTCCAGACCTAGTGTGAGATATGCAGCAACCTGGACATAATTGTATATATGTATTTCGTTCTGTATAATTGCATGACAAAGAATTATTTGTATCAATTGCATGTCAATCAGTGTCATCAATACTGTAGAACAGTGTTTATGTATTGTATCGTTAAGAAGTGTTTCAAGGTCAGCATGTATAAATAGCAAGCACGTGCTAGCTTCAGTGCCATTTTGAGAGTGCAGCCAAAGAGTGAGCATATATGATTGTAATAAGTAGTTTATTTATAAGTTTATCTAAGTTAAAGTTATTAAGCCTCAATCCTGATGTGCTTGTACATAATAAAGCTGCATGAACAAAACCCATGAAGGCTCGTCTATTTTATCCTGACTGGAGAGTGACAAGGTCCTTTTCTGGTGGACCACAATAGGCTTCACCAACCATCCTCTCATGTTAGGGTTTCCACATCAGATGGACAGATATATATTTATATTTATATATCCTTATAACAGTGTAGGTAACACATCTCCATTGTTTTTCTTGATTTGCAGGAAATGTAGTCAGTGTTATTGTGTATGTATTTGGTATAGTGAGATAAAGCCCTGACTATGGCCCAGGCAACACGAGTTTGAATTTGGGCTTGGAGACTTTCTGGTTCAGATAGAGATGATGGACATACCTGCCCTGTTGGGGAGGACAGAGGTACATGCTCAGGATACACTGGCATGATTGTTCTCCTTTGGAGACTGGGGCGACAGCAGCATGTAGTGTTGTGTGTAGGTGATTGGGTGGAGTCACTTGCCAACATCGGCTATTGCAGAAGTGAGGGATGAAGCAGCACCAATGTATTTTTCACATTCCACTCACAGGGTCCAACTTCAATGAGGTGGGCTAGATCAGGTGCAATGGGTTGCTAATTAAAGAAAAAGCACTCCCTGACAGCAGTATGATGCCATCCAGGTGCCTCGGTCTCCTCATCAGCTCCAAACTTGGGTCAGAAATAGTCCAGAGGAGTTGGAAGTATTTTTTTGGACTTGGTAGGTGTAGAGAGGCCCTGGGAGTAGCTGAAAATCTGGTGTGAAGAGCCAAAAATAGGTTAAAAAAGTACTCTGTTTGGGTGAGAACTGGTGGGCTCACTGACTAGGTGCACTGACCTAGTAGGGAGTATAATAATACATCTGCCATAATCACAGGAGCAGCTGCATCAAATTCTAAAACTTCAGAAAATACTAGGCAAATTGAAGTAGAGGAAGGAATAATCCCAAACATAAACCCACTGAGTAAGGTCCCCTCTTTGGTTAACTAATATTTTAAGAATGTATTTTTCTTTTTTCATGAGCTATCTAAGACTTTCCCTTCTTTGTCTTCATTTTTCTCTTTCCAAGCCTCCTTTGCTTAAAAATTTGGAACCCAGAGTTATTCTCAAGACTTTCAAAAACTTGTAATGATTTCATAATGCATTTGAGGACTGGTTCAGAGCATTTCCCGCTTCTACTGATATGGATCAGGTTGCTTTGCTTGCATCTGAAGCCAGTAAGACCATGGTGTTTGGTGATCATTTGTTTACTGAGACTGAGAGGAATGCTAAGGTTCATGACATGTTGGGTTAAAAAAAATTTTTCTGAACCTTTGGATATTAACAGCTTTGTCCTTCTTGCCCCCCACATTGCTGCTAGGCATCAGGCTCTCTTATGACCACTGAAGTTTCTCTAGAGAAATGTGAAATACTGTGTGTTGTAAGATATTACTGCATGTGTATAAACATAGATGTTATTTTGGCTAATGTTCACTCAAGTTAGCACACACATCATGTTTAGAAGGGAAGGCTGGCTCAAAGTTTTGTCTTATTCTTAGAGTGTTGTAGATAAAATTATAAATTTAGCTGTTCTGGTGGGTATTTCTTTGGTTGTAATGCTGATACTCCTACTCAGGATTGAGAGTGTAACAGTAGAAAAAGGGAAACACGTTTTTCTTTCATGTTAACACATTTCAGTATTCTTAACTAGTCTTGTAAGATTACCCTTTTATAGTAAAATGTCCTTTGATTACTGTTTCACCTTCAGAAGTCATTTTTCAGAGTTAGAACTAATGAACAGTGGCACCCTTCAGCCTTATCAGGATGGGGAACCTTGAGAAATAAGAACTTTTTTTATAGTGGTACTTCAGATAAGGAAAATTCAAGTAAATTACCCTTCTAATCCCTGTAGTCTTTTGGAGCAAGGTGTTTCCTATCCTATGTAGCTGACTATCCTGTGTGAAAAAGGTTTGCTTTTTAGGAAGAAGAATACTGACATTTTGGAAAAGTTGAAATGATATTTCAACATATTTTTTGGGATGGAGTCCTACAAATGGGGGGGGGGGCATATAAAATAATTCTTGCCTAGTCCAATTCTTCAGCCATTCACAGAGATGTCTGCCCATATTGTCTCCAGAACTGGATTTCCTTTAAAATAGTATTAAATAGGGGTAATGCAAAATCATCCCTCTTGTACAAAGCAGTAGATTGTGTCTTTTGGATGCTGATTTCCATTTCCTGATTCCTTTGCTGCCTACAGGCCATGGGTGGTGATCTTGGACTTTAAAGTATTTATTGACACATTCCATTGTTCAGACCACATAAGAGGTATCTCAGATTTCAAGAGGGATATGAGCATTTAGTTTGCAGCTTTCCTATTTGGATCAATATGTGCTATAGGGATTTTATTCATTTCCTTGTACTGGCAGTAGTAGCTGTCAGTTTTAAAGGGCATTTCTGTTTATCCAGAGTATGGGGAACTCACATTCATCCTTATCTGCATGACGTTTGTAGTTCATCTGAAAAATCAGCTGTTGGAACTTTTAAGAATTGTAATTTCTTTTCAAGACGCCTTTATATGTTGCATACAGTGAGAAAAAGTCAAATATCCCCCACAATAGGAATTTATTTCTGTAGCACTACTTGAAGTGTTGTAGCAAAAAATATTTCTGACCCAGTCAAAGGTTCATAATGTAAGGATTTTTTTCCATTGACCTGTAGTTCAGACATCTCTGATGGTTTTCTCAGCATTTTGGGTCATATGCTGGTCAATATAATGATACAGAGGGCAAAATTCCTGAGAACAAAATGTCAGTATTACTTGAGAAATCTGCCTAATTTTTCTATAGATTATTAGATTTAAAGCTTCCATAACCCCCTTAGTCAAAAAACTGAGCTGGACATGTCATTAATCCAAGCAAATGCAGGCAGACTTTTTGATCATTCTGTTCCTGCTTAGATTCTGATGAATAATGAACTGGACTCATGTTGAGTAAACCTAACAATCGGAGCAATCAGGAATTGTGTAGAACAAAATATTCTGCATGAGGTCAAGCATAGAGAACTCTTTGGCCATTTGTTACATAGAGTAGAACATGGTCTTTATATTAGGAGTCCATGGATCTGTGAAGGCTTGCTGTGTCTCTCTCTATCCAGTTGACAGTGATTTATCTCCCAGGGAGCACAATGTTCTAGGTGACATCTGATTAATTCATTTCATCTGAATTACAAGTGACAACCCAGTCAGTTATATTATTCCTTCTGACATCCAAGTAGAAAATGTCAGAGGTAATCAGTAGTGGAGATGAACCTTTTTTCCTCTAACAGCAGTATGCAACTCCCAAAGTTGTGGATGAGAGCACAGGACTCTGTGATGGCACTGGGCACGACTACTATTGCATGTTTTTCTCTAGTCACTTTCATTCACAATTTTTTTCTTAAGGCAAGAAGGGAAAGGGTCCAATTCATTTCGATAGCTACACTTCGGCCAGGGCAACCATGGTTTTCACTTCTTCTTTAAAATGTTTCCATTCTGTTTGCAGCCAGAAACAGAAATGAAGTGTTTTACCCCATCCTACACATTCTTTAATTTCATGACATTGAAACTTAAATTCTGATTCTTACTAGTGCTTTGCTGTCTTTCCAGTATGCCCTTCTTATTTTACTAGAAGCTAGATGACCCAAGAGGTGCACTGTGCATGCAGATTGCTTGTCTATGTACTTGATTATGGTGGAATAAAGATGTATCTGTTTCAAAAGAAAGAAGAAGCTAGAAGACCCATTACCAAGAAGTCTTACTTATCCAAGTTTAAGATTAGTCAAGATGAAAACATTCCCAAGAGATGGTCTTTTAGTCCTTCCTGGACTGTCTGTTTCATTTGTCTAGCCAAGGCCTGTCCTACTGTTTTGTTGAAGTTCATTAGTCTTCCTTTAACAACATATCATCTTTGGGAACCCTGTCTGCTTCTCCAGTTGTCAGACGTTTTCTTAAGGAAGTATTTTATCTTAACCTCTCCAGCAAAAATATATTAGCCCCTTCAATGGATTTGGATTTTGACCTAAAACAACTGACTAAACTTCCATGTAAGCAAGTACTTTTGAAAATTCTTTCTTTGAGGCCATTTCAGTTGCTAGCATCTATTCTAGCCAAAGGATGTCAAGTGTTGCATTCTGTGACACATCTAATGTGCACTTCACATTACACTTAAGGTGTCTAAGAGTTGTAGCCTTAATGTGATGTCCTTCATGGATGCATCTGCAGTCATAACAACTGGGTTGTCCTGTCGTCAGGCAGCCCTTCGGTCGGCCGGATTCCAAAGTCCGGCTCCGGCTGATGTCGCACTTCACCCGACGCCATCTCTGCTGGTCTTCGGGTATAAAGGCATCAGCCGACGCCATTTTCCTCAGTCTTTCTTGCCGCGTGGCGCCCGAAGCAGAAGCTGTTCGCAAGTGCCGGTCGGTCAGATCCAGAGATTACTACTACCGAATACTACTTCGAAGACTTCTAAAGCTAAGTACCCTGGGGACACTTTCTGCCTCAGCCGATGTCAGAAAAAGTCAATAACTGTTTAACTTGTGGGAAACAAATACCTCATAAAGATTTCCACTCTTACTGTTTGCCTTGTTTAGGCCCAGACCACGACGTAGCAGCCTGTTCGCCTGTGCTTCATTCAACCGACAACGCTTAGGCGCCGGTCGGAGTTTGCTGAACAGTTTTTCGGCTCAGATTTATATTATGCCGCCGGATCCTCCGACTACCCAAATTGTTAAAAACGCAAAGAAGACCGACGGTTTCGCCGAAACCATGGTTAAGCAAATGAGTGTCTCGGTTTCGCCGAAACCGAAAACTGATCAAAGTACAGCTGAATCAATGACTACTACTGAGGTTCCTGCTACCTTACTTGAATCGGCCTCAGAAATTTTACCTACAACAGTGGTTACTAGTGACTTATCAGACACCATCCCTTTGGATGTCTCTACCCCAGCACGTGGTGCTGCTAGGCCTCCTGCAGCCATGTCTATTAAGGCCTTTGCCAGGGCTAAAGCAGCCAAATCTACTAAATCAGTGCCTGTTAAACCCCTCAACCAGGCCCACTTCTAGTTCACAAATGCTTACTCTGGCAGAAGATTTAATATCCTTAATTAGGGATCTCAATCTCACCCAGACAGGGCCTCTCAGCCCCCAGAAAAGAGACCTAGAGCAGAGCCCCCCGAGCCTGTGTCCTCTGATGACTCAGATATTACAGACCAGCCAGAGGCTCCTTTCTCCAATTATGAAGACTCAGATGCTGAAGAATCCATTCCAGCTGCTTCTCCACCAGAAGAATTCTCCTTTGGGGAAACCTTACATGCCATGCGAGAACAATTCCAATGGCAGGAACAGGATTTCTCAGATTCCAGAAAAAGACTTAGGACTTTTCTGCACCTTCCACAACACAGGCCCTTAGCTATACCTCCTGTCCTCTCTGTTGTGGACGATGCATTTAATGATGTCTGCACTGCATCAGTTTCACATGATACAATACCAAGAGTTTATGCTTGATCAGTTAACTAAAAAGCTATCCTCTGATGACTCTATAGATAAGAAATATGTATTAGAAATGGTAAATAACATACAACAGGTTAGTAACCATTCCTTAAAATGTGGCTATGATGCACTGGAGGCTTCATTTAGATCAGCCATGACTGGCACAGTGATAAGAAGACATGCATGGCTGAAGGAACAGGTCTTACCGGATCATGTTAAAGCTAAGTTATTAGATGCTCCTATGGATAAGGCCAGTTTGTTTGGTACACCTGCCGAGCAGGTAATGAAGAAAATGGAAGAAAAGGCAAAATCTGTACAAACGGCTAAAGATTTCTTGCAGGTTCAGCCCCCAAGGTTTAGCAGGAACTGGCCTGCCAAAATTGGTCCTTTCCTGACTCCACAAGATCCCAAAGGGGCAGGAATAGACGCTCCAGAGGCAGAAATCAATCCAGAGGGTGCCTACAGAGGACGACAGTGGCAAGGTAATAACAGAGGCACAGACACAGCCACTACCACTACAACAGCACAATCACAGTGACTTGATTCTAACTCCGCCTACCAGGGAACAAATAGCAGCACCATTAGGCGGAAAATTAACCTTATTTTCGAAGAACTGGCACTTTATCACAAAAGACAAGTGGATTTTGCAAACCATAGACCAAGGTTACCGGTTCCACTTCCACACTTTACCAATCAAAAGAGGAATGCCAAACCTGCCTCCAAATCAAAAAACAGAAGCTCTACAGCAGATAATGCAATTAACAAAGATGAGAGCTGTGGAAAGAGTACCAATAACAGAACAAGGCAAAGGATTCTACTCCAGACTATTCCTAGTTCCAAGAAAGGAAAAAGTTGGAGACCTATTCTACCTGTCCACCTTAAATACATACATCATTGTCCCAAAATTCAAAATGCTGACCCTACAGCAACTTCTTCCCATGCTGGGCAAGGAGTGTTGGCTGGTAACTCTAGATCTCAAGGAGGCATACCTGCACGTCCCATTCGACCAATTTGCAGAAGATACCTCAGATTTCTTGCAGGATCAGAGCACTATCAATTCTCAGCATTGCCCTTTGGCTTATCAACTGCCCAGAGTATTCACAAAATGCCTGGCATCAGTAATCGCCCACTGCAGACTACAGGGAATCCAAATTTATCCATACCTGGACGACTGCCTGCTACAAGGGGACAACAAAAGCAAGCTGACAACAGATTTACAAAGGGTCATTTGCTTGCTACAAGCACTGGGATACACAGTCAATTTACAAAAGTCAAGGCTGATACCATCCCAAACAAGGACATTCTTGGAATTGAACACAGTAAAACAAATGGCATTCCTAACTGCAGAAAAACAAAAGAACTCCTCTTTACTTCTTGGCACTAACAAGACAGAACAAGCTAACAGCAAGAAAAGTTCTGCAGGCCTTGGGCTTCATGGCATCATGCATAATCTTGGTTCCACATGCCAGACTGCATATGAGAAAACTACAGTGGTACCTAAAGAATTTATGGTCCCAACACAGGCACAGCCTAGAAGCAGAAATTTCACTAATCCCATGCCTAAAGCAGGAGTTCCTATGGTGGGCTCAAGCATGCCAGTCAAACACAGGCCTACCCTTTCACAACTATCAAGCAAGCCAAACCATCACAACAGACGCCTCAGACCTAGGATGGGGCTCACATGCTGGACAAATGCGCATAAGGATTGCGGACAGGACCAGCTTCACCTGCACATCAACCTAAAAGAAATGCTGGCAGTAAAACTGGCAATCCAAAAATTCAGACCATTTCTCAAAGAAGGCCATTTGATGATAAGGACAGACAACACCACAGTCATGTGGTACATCAACAAACAGGGAGGCACTCATTCATACCCCTATGCAGAATGGCTTTGGACCCTTGGAACCTGGCACTCAGCTACAACATCCAGTTACAGGCAATATTTGTACCGGGAAAGGAGAATACTCTAGCAGACATGTTAAGCAGAACCACCTCGGATGCTCACGAATGGATGCTACACCCGGACATCTTCAAGACCATCTCAAAGAAATGGGGAATGCCACAGATAGATCTATTCGCTTCCCCTCTCAATCACCAGCTCAAAAAATTCTGCACTAGGACATTCCACCCACTTGCATGGAAAGTGGATTCGCTCTCCTTCAGCTGGAAAGGTCTGACAGCATATGCATTCCCACCTCTTCCCTTGATACACAAGGTATTACTAACAATCAAGGAGGAACGCCCAAGGATAATCCTGATAGCTCCGAACTGGCCAAGACAACACTGGTACCCATTGCTGAGGAGCATGTCTCGGGACACAATGTGGTCAATACCCTGATGCCTTTGATGTTAACTCAGAACAACTACAGCATCATGCATCCAAACCTAAAAACGTTGCAACTGACTGCATGGAACATCACATAGTAGCAACTACTCCAGAACTTTCCCAAAGGGTTAAAGACATTATCCTTGAAGCCCGCAGACCTTCAACAAGAAGGAACTATGCAGGAAAATGGAAAGGTTTGTCATTTGGAGTGCTGAAAGAGGAAAAGATGTGTCGAATATAGATATTGCTAACATTCTGGAGTATTTGGCAGAGCTTCTACATACAGGCCTGTCCTATTCCTCCATCAAGATACATGCATCAGCTATTTCAGCAGAATACAGCTTTGATCCACCTGTCTTTTCACATCCTCTACTCAGGCAGTTCCTCAGAGGGATCAAGAATGTAAAACCTCCTAGGAAACCACCATTGCCAGCTTGGGATTTGAACTTTGTGCTAGAAAAGTTGACACTGCACCTTTTGAACCAGCAGCAACAGCAGACCTACAGCATCTATCATGGAAAACTGCTTTCCTACTGGCAATAACCTCAGCAAGGAGGGTTTCTGAACTTCAGGCCCTAATGGCAGTACAACCCTTCCTAATATTCCACCAAGATAGAGTGTCCATGAGGACTAATCCTACATTTATGCCTAAGGTGGTATCCAGAGTGTCTTTAAACCAGGCAATCCACCTACCCACCTTCTTCCCCAACCCACAAAACAGAGGGGAAAGACTGCTGCATACCTTGGATGTACATAGACAGCTACGCTACTACCTGGACAGAACAAAAAGCAACAGAAAAACTGACCAGCTTTTTGTAGCCTATGCAACAGGAAGGGAAGGAAAAGCTATTTTCAAACAGACAATCTCCAAATGGATAGGAAATTGCATACGATTCTGTTACTCCTTCCATGGAAAACCAATTCCACAGAACATAAGGCCTCATTCTACAAGGGCAACAGCCACTACCACAGCCTTCTTACGAGGAGTGGCAACCAAGGACATTATTGAGGCGGCTACCTGGACCTCCGTGCATACATTTGCCAAGCATTATAATTTACCTCTGTATTCCAGATCCCGAGCAGGGTTTGCCACTGCTGTACTGCAAGGGATCCTAACCACACCATAATCTATTCTTCCTCCTCCCCTAGTTGGCTATGGTATTCTACCCAGTTGTTATGACTGCAGATGCATCCATGAAGGACATAGTACAGTTTTGTACCTACCATAAATGTAGATGTCCGAACTGGATAGCATCTGCAGTCAGGATTTCCCTCCCTCCTTCCCCTCTGTGGTACCCCTAGGGTATTTACCCTCCTAATAGCTAGCTGGGGGGGAGTCTCTTATGGTGTATTTGTTTGTATATATGTACATACATGCTTAATTTTTGGGTTTGCCTTCCAATTTTTTGGGAACATTGGCATTTACCAAAAATTTAGCCTTCCAAGAGGGCAACTGGCATCTGGGGCAAGAAACACTGAGGAAAATGGCGTTGGCTGATGCCTTTATACCCGAAGACCAGCAGAGATGACGTCGGGTGAAGTGCGACATCAGCCGAAGCCGGACCCGACTTTGGAATCCGCCGATCAAGGGCTGCCTGACGACAGGACAACCCAGTTGTTATGACTGCAGATGCTATCCAGTTCGGACATCTACATTTATGGTAGGTACAAAACTGTACTTTCTTCACCTTACTTTACCATACACTCTGTTTCATAAAGATGAAATTACTTTGTCTCCCATTCAGAACCGGATCATGGTCAAATGGGGTCCTAGGCAGGGTAATGGATCAGCCCCCTCCCCCCCAACACACAGCCATTCCAGTGTCCCATTACTTGGCTGTTTCTCCCCAGTTACCATAAACACTGTTAAAACTTCTCAGTGTGCATACTGTTTTAGTTTCTTCACTTCTACAATGAGTACAGATATTTGGATTTACTTTAACATTTTTATTTCATATTTTACAGTAAAAACACAAATAGACATTTCCTAAACAAAACTTTTCTGCCCTTGAAACTCACATTCATTGAAATGGCTTTGAATCCCACATTCAAAGAAAATGCACCTGGCCAGTGGTGGATAAAGTTTACCACTGGTCTGTTTTCAAACCATATGCCGCTTGCACATATTTTAAGACCATGCATACATGCATGTGTTCTTTGATTCACCTTCCTGATTGTATTAAATTGTATTACTTGTATAACTTGTATAATGCAGGACTAGTTAGACTGCATTTTAAATTTGTAGTTTTGAATATTTTTCAACTAAGCAATGAAACAAAAATGTATGATCCAATAATGACAAAATTGCCAATTTCAGCTTAAATTTGTAGTTTTGAACATTTTTCCATTAAGCAGTGAAACAAAAATGTATGTTCCAATAATGACAAAATTGCACATTTCAGAACATTTCAACTATAAAGGGCCACTGAAATATCTGTCATTACTGTCCACCAATATCAGTCAATATGCACAATTTCTGCAGAAGTAAGTCACCTGAATAATTACACATTAAAGAGATCTGTAACTAATGAAGAGGTTGCTCCTAGCAAACACATTTATATTTCAGTCTTTCATCTACAAATTCAGTGCCTGCTACCCTTGAGCAAATTGCCTGTGTAAACTTGGTAAGCTGGTAATATTGCAATAGGAAATGGATGGCAAGTCGACAACAAGGTTGTAGTTACTAGGCATCTCATTCAAAGGAGGACAAACTCAGAACAGTAGCACCCCCAAAGTACAGCACAGTAACCAGCAATCCATCTACGTGCTGTGGGATTAGAATCCACAGCCTTCTGCACCAAAAGCTAGTATGCTACCTGTTGTGCTAATAACACTGCCTTCAAATTTCATAGGACAATAATGATGACCATTTTCTCAAAAAAACAGTTGCACATTGAAAACAGACTTAGAATGCTCAGCAGTAAACTTCTGTACCCTTGAAGCTCACAAGTATTTGAAAATGCACTGAAGCTTGCAGTTCTTTGAAAATGCACTAAAGCTCACAATTCCTTGAAAATGCACTGAAACCCATCTATTTCATTGTAGTTTGGTAGTTGATATGGAGGATTCAGGCTCTTGTTTCCTGTAATCAATGTACAGGGTTTGAGCCTGAGTAAATTAACTAAACTTCAATTAGGAATAAAGAAAAATGGGCACTGAAGCACGGCAGCAAAGTAAAATAAAACTAGTTTAATATACATAAAGCAGTAACACGGTAATTGCTTTCACAATAAAGTAATGATTCATCAGACCATGGCCCAGTGACAAGCCTCCCACAAATTTATACTAACAAAAAACAATCAAATTAATTATATCCACCCACTCAATTCACGGAAGTACACACAACATCATTTAAAACAAAAATCAGAACTAATAAGTATAGTATACAAATAAAAATAAATTGTATAAAAGTATATGATACATATAAAAATACATACATATATCAATTAAACATATATAAAGGTCTTTCATTTCCTACATAACCCACGAGCTCTCAACACAGGTTTTAAAAAAACATTTCATCCAGACCCCTTATCAGACTGTAATTTATGGATCTAAGATGGTTCCAACCTTTCAGTCTCATTATTCATATTCTCTAAACACGGGTTTTTAAAGGTTTTATCAATCACCAAAAATCGAAACTGATGTGAAGTCCCTTTGTCATCCACATGCTTGGCCAAGGGATTACATTTGCTATGTATTCTGATCTGATATAAATGTTCCCTTATGCATACTCTAAGGCTCTGATTGGTCTTACCAACCTAAAATGAAGCACATTCAACACAATAAGCTAAATAGATAGATTTACATTTGCCACATAGGTACCAAAGATATTAGCCACTGACTTAACCCTCTTGTAAGTATCAGGATAACATAACATTCAGTTAAGACTTTTCTTATTTCAAAAAGTAAAAGATGGTGAAGCTATGGGCTGACAGTGATACCAGAGATCTGATCGTTCATTGTGTTGTCTGTGCTTCATTTTATGTTGGTAAGACCAGTTGGACCCTTAAAGAGCCCATAAGGGAACATTTATATCAGATCAGAATGCATAGTAAATGTAATGCCTTGGCCAGACATGTGGATGACAAAGAGACTTCACATCAATTTAGAGTTTTGGTGAGTGATAGAACCTTTAAAAACCCGTGTGTAGGGAATTTGAATAAGGAAATTGAAAGGGTGGAACTGTCTTAGATCCTTAAATTACAGTCTGGTAGGTGGTCTGGATTAAATGGTCAGGTCTCTTTAAAACCTGTGTTGAGAGTTTGTGGGTTACGTAGGAAATGAATGTGTTTAATTTGATATACATGTATTTTTATATTTAGCGTATAATTTTTATACAATTTATTTTTGTTTGTATGTTATACTTATTAGTTCTGATTTTTGTTTTAAATTTTTTGTGTACTTCCATGAATTGAGTGGGTGGATATAATTTGATTTGATTGTTTTTTGTTAGTATAAATTTGTTGTAGGAGGCTATATGTCATTGGGCTATAGTCTGATGAAGCAATAAATTATTGTGACAGCGCTTACCTTGTTACTGCTTTATTTACATGAAATTAGTTTTATTTAACTTTGCCGTGCTTCAATGTGCGTTTGTCTTTATTTCTAATTGAATCTTTGTTTGTTTTAGGGACACTGTTTTACTCGAGTGCTGCTGCCATTTTGTAAATTAACTAAACTGCAGTAACGAAGGCATTTTACACACACACACACACACACACACACACACACACACACACTCACCTACCTTACCAATGGATGGAATTTCATCTGTGCTTAATTTTGCTGTGGCAGCAGCAAGTGTTTCCAAGCAGCAGCAGAATTCTGAATATGGAAAAGAAGAAGCAAGCAACAGTCTTATATTTGAATTCTGCTCACGGAATGCATAAACGAAACAAAGAAGCAAGCAACAGGTGCGTCCATCAATGTGCAGGGTGTTCTTAAAGAAGAATGCCCTTAAAAATACATGTCTTTTTATTGTTTAATTAAAAAAGTAAATGTTGTGGCAGCCCCCCACCCAATTGGTACTAGTGCTGCATCCGGTTGTACTCCCGATCCTACCTTTGTGTTGAAGGCCATGTTTGGTAGTATTGCACTGTAACAGAAATTTCAGCTGCTTTTTTGTTAATCTCATCTTCAGAATCCCAGTGTATGGAATTCACCTTGTAGACATAAAGGAACAACTCTGGAATTACATCTCCACTACTAAAATTATTAACAACACTGGTTATTTGTCTCCCTCAACCTCTAATAAACTAGAGGCTATAGTTAGAAAATAAGATGTAGATTCAGCAGGCAAGCATCTTCTAGACCTGTTAGAACTTACTGCTGCTATACCTCTTCAGCCTTTTTGAGGAACTTAGTTAGAAATAACGGCTGTCCGGTTCGATTCTCAGCTAGAGCGTCTTCTGTGTGGAGACGTGCGTGAATGGGCATATCTTCATTGAAGGTTGTGCATCAGGCCTAACAAGCCGATACGTAAAAATCAACTGCCAATCATTAGCGGACTGGAGTTCTGCTGTGGTGACCCTTAACCGGGAAAAGCCGAAAGACGCAAACAAACAAAGTTAGAAATAACGGTACTTAAGTATTATCACAACCAGATTTTTGCTGCTGAGAAATACATATACCTGCAGACAGACGAGTGCTTGAAACACTATAAACTGCTGATCGTAGTCCTTACTACTGGCCAAAAACTTAACATTAGTGTCAGGAGCAGGAACAATTTAATAAATACTTTTCCTGTCTTGCATGCATCACAGATGCACGCTTAAGTTATCATGTCTGGTCTCATAGTGTCTGTTGGAATATTTTCTCAGAGTAGTGTGACAGTCCTAATTTGCAGTGTTATCGCAAAACTAATTTATCTTGTAATGAAAAGCAGTGTGTTAACTCCTACTTACTATTTCTGAAAGTGATGTTGGCCGCCATGTGTGTTTAAGTTTTTATAAACCTTTGTGTGTGTATATATAATGCATGTATCTACAGATCTACTTTAAGCACTGTTCGTAGAAAAGTTTGATCCACAGAAAATGCTGCCTTTGAATTTAACATCGCTTGTCAGTCATGTCCTCTGAAACTGCTGTTGTCCACTATGCGAGTTACACTTATTTTAAACCTTTGTGTGTGTAAAATGGGATGTCTTGGGTTGTACCTCAGGCAATGTTCCTACCAGATTTTGATCAGCATTATATTCTGCCTTTGAATAACACATCGCTTGTTAGCCACGTCAAGTGGAAGTGTATGAAGTAAGACCAAGTAATCAGAGTATATGATTTAGCTCCAAATACATCTATTGAAAGTCCTCCTTTAAGAAACTGTGTAAGACAGGTAGGCCAGTACTTCTGTGAAACATTTAATCACTTATTTGTCTACAGTAATTTGTTTGGCTACAGTGAAGTCCTGTCTGCATAAAACACATACAAGATTGCAGTTACATGGCTTTATTGCTTATTTTAGTACCCAAGATAGTTCTAGGCTCTGTTTTACAACGCGTAATTTATGAAAGATGTTGCCTGCTCGCAGTTGGTTGACAACATCCTGGCTGTGTTTCTTATTTCGCCAATGTGAAATAACAGTAATTCGGACTTTACACACCTGTTTTACTTACAGATACAGTCATTTCACTGAGACATTATAAATTAAAGGAGGTTACAAATATGGTTGCCATAATACGCAAGTACCGAAATAACTGTTAGGCTGCTACATGCATAGCCCTCCTTCCACATGAAGCATTTTAAGTTGGACTTTCTGAGGCAGGAGGAGGTTTAACCACATTTGTCATCCATGACTGGGGCTTCTAGATTAAAGTACAGTTGGGCGAGACACACACCATAATAGTAGGAGCTCCCTCCTGTCTTCCCTTTTTTGTTTATTTGCTAGGCATCTTAGGATTTTTCATGTATTTCACTGTTCTGGTGCTTTATTATGGTTGACATAGTGTGATTGTAGTATTGTGCTCTGATGAAGTCTAACACACCTAATGCCAAGACAGGAATTAGCGTTTGAAATTACTGTTAAGTTGTCAAGGAACCTTAGCCAGCAGCATACTTATTTGATATAGTAAGGTGTACTTGGTGATAGCCTGGTGTATATTGCAAATGTCAGTTTTCTACATGTTCCTGAGTGAGCTGATTTTTCCCTACACCACTAGATGGTGGGAGAGATTGTCCTGATGTGTGTGTTGTTATACTGGACTCATTAAGGATTTGTATAGTGTTTCTGTTTTGCTGAGTGGAAAAGATTTTTGGTTCACATCAGTGTGAAGAATTAAATGACTTTTGTTCCTGCATCTTGAATAATTTGATACCTCTTCTTGACAGTGAATGACATCATCTGTATATGCAGCCACTGGTGCAGCTTTGCATGGTTAAGTACTGTCAGAGAATTTGGTGACAGAAGGTGTAGCCCAATGCTGAATTATTGGAGAGGTAGGAATCACATCAGTCATCTGCTGGTTTTATGACTGCCTCACACAATTGTACTTTCCCTTGGCTTTGCAGATGAAAGAAAAAAAAAACTTTGCACAGTTCTGGATGGCTAGCAAAATTGTTTAAGAATGTCTCACCATTTTGGATATGTTGCCTTAATAGGTAGAGTATGTCAACATAGATTGTAGATTCTCAGAGGTCTGTAGACTTCCATCAAATTTGATTTTTTTTGTCAAATAATGTTTTATTGAATTTGTAATGTAACAAAGTTGAGGTAATATGAACAACATAAGAAAGTGGTATTGACGGCTCTTACTTGCATAGAATCCAAGCAACAAAATATTAAATTTAGTTCTACACTTAGTAGTGACTGCATTTCTCAAAGTATAAAAACGTTCATGGAAATTTAAAATCGCCTCAGGTGTGACTTGATTCACACAAAGCATAAACATATTAAGTTTCTGATCTTCTTTGTTGTGGCTTGGGAGATGCTTTATATGCTTGTGACTGGCAAGACACATTTTTGAGGGATGATTGTGGAGCTTTTCACTGGTAACTTGTTCAGAGGAGATGTTGGCTGAAACTAATAAATCCTGTGATTACAGTATGTACTTTGTAAGCAGCTCATGACCTCGGGTCTATATTATGGCGTCAAAACGCAGTAACAGCGAATACATAAATACTGACAAGTATTCAGCGAAATCCATTTCCGCGATTCACTGAAAACTGGTCAGGCAAATAAATACTTGACCTGCAATGCAACAAAACTAATTTTACCGAAAACAAAACCCACCCATGTGGGGTGCTTTGCCCCCACACACCCCTAACTAAATGTACATACTCCAAGATCGCACTACAGTGGAGAAAATGGCAAAATTGTGTAGTTGGCCAACTACATCTTTGCCCTGTGAGAATTCAGCGAATTGCAGAAATTGATTTCACTGAATACATGTTGGTCTTTTCATATTCACTGTTATGGCATTTCTATGCCGTAATATAGACCTCATGACCTCTGCTATTTTAGATAAACTGCCAGCTGCTGTTGATAGCTTCATTTTTATACAGCTACTGTAGTTACGAAGGAAGTTTGCAAATTTACACAAAGCTCAGTAAAATAACACATCGTGCACATAAATTTAAGGTTAACCTCTGAAAATAATAAAATAGCGAAGAATACTGTGAAAGACGCACTTTAAGAGACAGAAATGTAAATGTCAGTGTAATGAGAAGGTGATGAGTCCTTGGAACCTTACCTGTGTGTGTGTAAGAGAAGAGTCTGATGCAAGTATATTTAAAGCATTTTGACTAAAGTTATGGGGACAGGAAACATGAAGAATGGAGACTTAATGAGCATTACTGAAATTTGTATGTCTTTGTTTATACTGACTTGATTAGTTATGCTCAGATGTGTGAATCCTGCCTCCCCATGGACGCCTGGATCCTGTTTTAGGGGGTGGCCAAGCAAGTCAGAAAATTTTGTATACTTAAAATGTTACATATTCAGTATTTTTTATGTAGTATCAGGTAAAGTGCAACTTAAGAGTTAACAAGCGTATGTGTTTAAATGCAAATCTCTAGTGAAAAAATAAAGTATTAAGCCAAATTTTTGTTTAGTGTGTGTGTGTGTGTGTGTGTGTGTGTGTGTGTGTGTGTGTGTGTGTGTGTGTGTGTGTGTGTGTGTGTGTGTGTAGTCAGATACTCATTCTGATTCTCTATAGTACAACATATGCCTATTTTGTTGGGAGGGGATCTGGATTACTTTTTTGATATCTTGGGAAGGCCCAAGAAATTTCCTATGGCTTAAGGGAAACTCAGTGTAACAGAACCTGAAATCCTATGTCTTGTTGTCACTGTTGAAAAATTCTCCTCTGTATCAACTATCCAATAAGCTTCTAGAATTTCTACAAGTACCCCAGCAGAAGTAAATTGTAAAGATGATACAATGTAATTGTAGTACATATGTCAAATCATGCTTTGGATAGCTGTTTTTTTTTTTTGGAAAATAAACCATCAGAAATAAATTGTAAAGATGACAGAAAAGTAATTATGGTGCATATGTCAAACCATGCTTTGGCAGTTTTTTTGAAAAACAGTGCATGCATGTTGAGGGAAGGGAATCTTTTAGACCTAACAGTTTCTTCTGTTTTAACAGATCTACTGTTGTAACTCATCATCTGCTAATTCTCTTTAGCTATGATCCTTTTGATGGCCCTAATGAAAATCCAGAGGCTGAACTTCCCCTCACTGCAGGAGAATACATCTATGTATATGGAGACATGGATGAAGATGGCTTTTATGAAGGTATGTATTTTTAATTGTAAAAAAGGTTGTATTTATAAATTTAAATCTAATAAGGTGCAGACTGAAGCAGAGTTTTTTCTTTACAATAAAGCTGATTTTATTTGCCTGTAGTGTAGAAGACCCAAAGATGTTGTTATTTACATGTAGCAAGCATGTTTAAATGGCACCAGAGTAATATGACAAAAGCAGCTGAAGTACTAACAGTAATGTACTTAAAGGCATATTTTTGTGTAAATCATAATGAAACCATGATTAACATCTAGCATGGGATTGATTTTGGTTCAGCTTTAACAGAAGTAATTATATTCAATAAATTATACTTGGTTGAGCACAGCAGTACTTACCTGTGGTGTTGCTATACTCAGTGATAGAACATGAGGGGCATGGGAGGAGCATGCCATTGGCATAGATAGAAAAAGTCCTAACAACATTCCTGTATCCAGAGTTTGATTAGTGGCTTGGGTGCTTAACAGTATGGTTGGAAGTATGTGTATACTCATTTTGGGGCAAATAGGGATGGGTTCCTGCTAGACCTTGTCACCTGTCTCAACACAGTCACTGGCTGTAGGGCAGGAGTGGTGTCATAAGGGCAGGGTATGATGTGGGCATGATGACACAGGTAGATGAAGGTAGCTTCTTTAAAGTTATATGGAGGAGCAATCATGGACTGAGAGAAGGGCATAGGCAGTCACTATGCTGACGCACCTACTTCATGATCCAAGGGGGGGGATTGGGTTATTTATAAGAAAAATATGTTCTCATTTCCAGGATGCTGCTGAGACCAGCAAGTACCCCATTGTTTATATGGAAGACTTCCTCATCGGATGTCTCTTTTTATTATAGGATCATAGAAGGTTACTAGGTTAATGGCCCTGGGGCCCTTACAAGCCTAGCCAAGTGCTTATCCACAAAAAAGAAACCTCAGTCAGCACCTGTCGCCCCTGTCAGTGAGGGACAAAGGTGGAACCCCTGGGACAAATTTATGGTTTCCCATCCACTCATCAAGGTTGCGTTTGAAGTGGGTCAGTGAGGTACTCTGTTTGACATGTATGGGAAGTCTATTCCAGAGATGGGGCAGCCTCTGGGAGACAAACTTGTCTCTCCAGCAGGTTTTGTTGATGTTGCATATTAGATTTAGGCGTATCGAGCGGGTAATGCCCGAGAAGTTAGACTTATGGATATGGAGCATCTCTAGTAAGGCAAGTTCGGATATTTCCTCGTAGGCGAGACACACACAGATCACCTCTGAGTAATCTGCATGATTCCAAGTAGATTAATAGTGATTTAAGCCTGTCCACATAGGATAGGTTTTGGAGGCCATATATTCTATTTGTGAGGTATTTCTGTGGCCTTTCCAGTTGGTTCAGGTGTTTGGAGAGGTACATACCAAATGGGGCATTATACTCAATTATAGGTCTAATAAGGGAGGAGTACAGAGAGTTAATAACCTCCTTTTTTTCTAGATACAATCCCTTTACCTATGAGATGAACCAAGTAAAAGGCTTTTCTGACCACCGCCACCGCATGATGGTCGAATGTGAGACTGTTGTCAACCAGAGTACCCAGGTCTCTCACCACAGGTTGTGTGCTTAGGGGGGTTGCTGTTATTGGGTAATACGTAGGGGCCATGTGTTTGCTGAATGGCACGATAATACATTTTTTTTGTGTTTAACCTAAGGCCATGACTTTGGCACCAGTTATTTGTAGCTATGAGACCCTCTTGCAGTATGTTAACATCAGTTGGGGAGTCAGTGACAGCACCCAACTTACAGTCATCGACAAACTTGATCAGCCACAGGCCCTTTGTCTTTGCCTGGACCTCTGAGAAGTGTATGCCAAACAGTAGGTGTCCCAAAACAGATCCCTGGGGAACACCACTAGTGACAAGTCTGCTGTCGGAGGTGGCAGCGCCAATTTTGACCTTGTGGGTCCTATCTGTGAACCAGTTGGCCACCCATCTGACTAGCTATGGATTAACACCATGTTGTGTTAGCCTTTCGATGTTGCCTGTGTGGGGGATTGTATCAACTGCCTTGGCCAAGTCAAGGTAAGCTGTATGTACTGACTTTCCCTCATCCAGAGCTTTGGTGACACTCTCAAATTGGTCAACTAGGTTCAATATGCAAGATCTGCCCCTGACAAAACCAAATTGGGTGGGGGTCGAGTGCTTGGAGATTGCTTATGTCTTTGTTTATGAGATCCATAATAATATACTCCATGAGTTTACAGATCAGACTAGTCAAGCTGGTGGGGTGATAGTTTCCTGGGTCAGCAGTGGCACCACCTTTGTGCAAAGGGATGACATTGGCAGTTCTCCACTCTGCTGGAATGAAGCCTGTAGTTAGGCTGTGGTTGAATAGGGTGCTCAATGGTGAAGCTAGTTCTTGCTGGAGATGGTGCAGAATACAGCCTGGGATACTATTGGGTCCCATGGAACCTGTGTTCTTTGCCTTGGACAGGGCCTTTAACACTTGATTTACAGAGATGTGACGTGTGGGACAAGTATCAGGGATGTCAACTGGGCCTTTGGGGGGTGATAAGGGGGGGGTGAAGTTTGCACTGAACGTATCAGCCAGCAGGTTGGCTAAGTCAGCAGGGTCATTGTAAGTGGTACCATTAAGTTCTAGTTTGGAACAAACTTGGGCTTTGCCATGGAGGTTCCTAACATAACTGAAGAAGGACTTGTGGTTTCCCTTTGTTTTAGAGGCTAGTTTCAACTCATAATTGGCTTTGGAGGTTTTTCATTAGTGGTCTAATTTGCTTGTTGAGGCAGAGGTGGGAGTTTTCTGATTTGGAATTTGTTCATTTTACCCTTGGACAACAGTTTCTTCCTTTTGTTGTAAAGCCTGTTGATAGAGGATGTCCACCAGACAGGTTTATGTTTCCTTGAGGAGCAGATTTTAGTTCTGTTGGGTATGGCTTAGTCCATGCAGTTGTACAGGTGCTTGTATACTGCACTGGTGTGTAGTGTTCAGCGTAGTTGACTGCATCATCTGAGGGGAGCGGTGGTGTGAAGCTGCTGATACCCTCCCTTAGGAGGTTGGAGTCAGCTTTTGAGAAGTTTTTTAGCCTTGTTACGGCTGGGGAGGGGTTGGGTAGTATAGAAACTAACACTTTCCGAGTTATTCCCAGTAAGCTAATGGCCTCTTTTCAGAGAAGACCTGTGGTGGTATTCATAATGATTAGGGGATATTTGGACAGGACACTGGGGAACTTCCCTTACTCTTTTCAATAAGGGCCATGGGATCCTGTACATCCACCTGAGCTACCATCAACTCCAGGCAGTTGGCACCGTATTTTAACATCTCAGCCGAAAGATGGCAAACTCAGAAGTGCACCCCCCACCCCCCATGCTGCAGTACATTGTTAGATTTGAAAATTAATCCACCTACGTGATGTGGGAGTAAAACCCACAGCTTCCTACACCAAAAGCTTGTGTGCTTAACTGTTCAGTTACTGAGATTTTGCCGTAAAGGATCTGAGGTGACCTCCTTATATATACTGAGTGAATTAGCTTGAGTCTGATAGGAAGTAGCTTCATGGTCAGCAAGAGGGGGATGAGCACAAAAAAAAAAAAGAAAAAACGAGGGGCAAGGGGTACACTGGGGAAGAAGGTCCTATGATATCTCTTAACAATGAACATGTCAGAGCAGTCATTTATTTGTATTTTATTGAACAACTTCAGTGTTTTGTTTCCGAGAATCTTCATGTAAAAAAACCCACATATTTTGCCAGTTGTCTAAAACTGCACCAAAAACATGTTTTAATGTACTTCACTTAGCAGATTAACAGATAAATAAATGCACTTATAAGATATGAGCCATTCCTGTAGCACTACTTGATTACGTCATTCATTCATTATCATTAGTAAAGCAAAACTAGTCAACTGTTTAAAAAAGGCACTGCTTTTCATCTTTTTTGCTGCAGTTCTGCATTTGCTCTGAGAATTTTTACCATTTCTGTAAAATAGAAAAATATCAATTTTTAATGAACACATTGCAATTACTGTCACACTGCTAATATTCAGAAAAATTGTGCCAAGTAAAACTATACCCTCTACTTGTTCATTTGATTTCTTTATCTGTCTTCTACTGTCAGACTCTTACGGTAAAGAAAGCAGTTCTCTTTCTATTTTTGTTGAATGAAAAATATATCCTTCATTACATTTTGTCTGCATTCTGGTTTCCTTTTATAGTGATACCAGCTGTGCCTCATCCTTTAGTGTCGAGTAACCCATGCCCTCCATAAATTTTGCAGCCTTTTGCTTGCACTGTTGTAAGTTCCATGTACACACGTACCTCACACTGCATACATGCTTACTCAGGCAAATCATTTGCCTTTGGAAGACCTGATTTAAGATCATTCTCATGATGGAAACATGTCTTCGCTGCTCTGGACTGGTTGGCTTACTAAGCAGGACACTGCAGTCTATTTCCTTGGAGTTTTCTTCTTCATTGTATTGTACTGTCTCAGCCGTGCAGTATAACTTGTCCAGTTATTAGCATTTTATCCCATATTTTCAACATATGATTTGAGCCGAAGTTCTTTGTCCAAAGGTGATGCTATAGCTACTGTATGAAATCATTTTCCAGGCTTTGAATGGTCTCACAACTTTTATTTATCTAATACGATCTTAAAAAGGTATGTTAAAAAGCTGCTGTTGGCCTGTTGAAAAGTGACAAATGTAGGTGCAAGTTTTACAGTTTTCTTTTGCAGGCTTGTAACTTGAGAATTCGATTGAAGTTGTCTTAGCAGCTATAATATGTAAAATAGCTATGCATCGGATGGCATTCCAGGAACAGATTTCCAAATAGTTATTTCATGGACCCACAAACAAGTGTAACCTTGCCTCTAACCCCTACCATCACCTTACTTTATAAAAAAATTTTCATCTAACACCATCAGTATTTAGATAAATTTGGTCTAATATTAGTGTTATAATTTTGGTTAAGCAATTGGAAAATGAAACCCATCTGTTTTCCATTTTTGATCATTTGGGTGTTCAATTTTTTTTTTGTTTCACTAAGTATATTTTCCAAATGCTAGCATCAAATTACTGTGTTCTTTTGCTTTTACGCTTCAATGGACTGTTGTATAATTGTGTGTTTATATTTGATATATGAAGCCTTTTAATTAAAATAAGTGTTCATATCTAACACCGTCATCAGTGCTTGAGGTCATCTGTTAATATTTTACTTCTTCTGCCTCATCCCAGCTGTCATGTGTGTCATACGTGGCTTTTTGTCCAAAGACAGCATCATGCTGAGCCTCCAGTCATCAACCCATCACCTTTATGAGTTTATGTGGCTGAGCTGTAATAACTGTCTGTAACAAATTTGCTACAACTGCTATGTCACCCAACCCAGCGATATAAATACTTTCTTAATGCACTTTCATCAGTAAAAGTATGATTTCTGAAACAGATAATTATCACCATTTAATCAAATGTTTCTACTTGCAGACATCATTTAAAGGATTAATCCAATTTACATCCAAAAATATTTTCTTCTCTTTCCGCAGTAGGTCCTAGTAGAATCTTCTTCCTAAAACATGATTGTATTGGCTCCTTTTAGTAACCCTACAGTATCAAAACTACATTTAGTTCCTGTTTTTATATTAACCTGTATTATTAAAGATTCTTGCCTTTTACTAGAAACCCTTTGTAAATGTGCAATCAGGTATGTTACAAATAATTTGCATTTTAAACAGAAATTAGAAAATTAGCTGTTTACCAGTACTGTAGAAATAAGAGACTTAATACTATAAATCTGAAAGTCCACCATAAGCAGTAAAATGTTCAAAATAAGTAGACAAAATTTTGAATTAACACATGGTCTGTTGCAATATTTTGTTTCAAGACACTTTGGTGAGAATAAGTAACAAAATTTAGAATTTACACTTGGTCTGGTGCAGTATTTTGTTTCAAGACACTTTGGTGAGAATAAGTAGACAATATTTAGAATTTACACACGGTCAGATGCAGTATTTTGTTTCAAGACACTTAATGACGTGAAATATACATTGTTTTGGTCTTGTGGCTTATGTAAAACTAGGAATAATTAAAATAATATGCAGTATAAAAGTAAAGACTTCAACTGTATAAAGCCACTTGGATGGTCACTAAAGCATCTCAGATACTGTGCAGAATCACAGCAGTTACTATGGTGACTTATTGATTGGTTTAGAAAGCTTAGATATCGCATAAATATTAAACGTGATGGCACTGCTGATATTTTATAGTCTTGTAAACATACCTTTAGCCCACAGAATGAAAGCAGAGCCGGCGCTAAATAGGTTGGAAAGCCTGGATGTCATTAATAAGCAATTTGAGCCAGCAGAAAGAGTGAATAATAAAGAACAAGTTTTGCATTTATATATATCCATAACATCTAAACAGTGCGAAGAAGTAATTTCAAAAATGTTAAATGCTACATTTTCCTCAGCTGTAAGATAAAAACAATGATTTCTGGCAGAAAGACCGGTATATAAAGTAGGGTCCAGACTCCATACATTATGAGGAAGGTATATGTTTTTAGATTAATGATTGGTATGTCAGCACCATAGGTATTTCAAAGGGGTAACAAGCAGATATTCAACACAGCAGTGCTTGATGTTCAGAAATGCAGTCGCAAAACTGAGTGATATTTTATATATATATATATATATATATATATATATATATATATATATATATATATATATATAAAATGTGTGTGCGGTAAGGTCACAATTGCATTGTTTTGCAGATGTATATATGTGTGTGTATGTATATATCTATATCTATATATATATATATATATATATATATCTGTATATCAATATACCTATATATCTCTAAAGATATATATATATATATATATATATATATATATATATATATATACATATCCACACATATATATATATATATATATATACATATATATATATATATAAATATATATAAACATTTAAAGAGTAAAAAGGTCAACAAGGCAAACCAATCAATAAAAACTACATATATATAAATGTAAGCACACTGTCTAAATATTAATACAGTCGGGATCATGATGCATTTGCAAGTTTTTAGTTTGGATTAATCTCACTCTGCTCTTGGTTATAGGTGGTACCAGGTTCAGCGCATAGAACCTTTTGTTAATTTGTATACTCAGCAGCTCTGCTTGGCTTGCTATGTAGTATACTGACCCAACGGATGTTGTGATTTGTGTTTACCTACCACTTGGCAAATTTTAAGTGTAAAAATATCACTCTTGTTTTTAAGTACAACTAGGCACACTATAATTGTTGTAAACTTATTACTCTTGCTTGCTTGTTGGTATATGCAATTAAATATGAATAGGTGAGTCCTCCATACTTTAGACCCCTAGTTAGCATTCCTCTGTGTATTTAGTAGTCTCTTACCTGTTAATTTCTTTTTCTCTGTATGTAGTGATCTCTTACCTGTTAATTTCTTTTTCCCTGTAAGTAGTAGTCTCTTAACTGTTAATTAATTCTCTCCCCACTACTTATCCTGACTCTTATCTCTCTTTGCATTCCAGTGTAAACTCCCTGGACAAGCTTTCGCCTTCCTCCCAGCTATCTGCCATGCTACTGCTAGCCCTTAACAGTCGGGAGTGTCCTGCACTGAGCATTGCAGCAGGAAATGTTTAGCGGCACCCAAAAACACATTAAAGTGCATGTATGTGTTATTTCTAATCTCCTGTTACCTGTTTTATACAACATTAAGTTTACTGCTACAATCCATAACTCTGCTCTGGGTGAGCATGCTACCAGGAGTCCCTCCATTCATTTCCCTTGCTCCAGCAGTCTCTGTTATTATTCCTGTCACTATTATTTACCCAGACAAAGCCCTGAATATTTTAGTACCTTAGCTCTCTCTCTCTCTGCCTGACTAGCTTAACCTTTTATCGGCATAATAAAACCTGTACTCTGCTGTTTTTTCACTGAAACTGACCACGTACATGTTGATCTTTGGTCATCTGTACTGATTGTTTCTTTTTTTCACTTACTGCTGCTGGCTGTCCCTCTAGAGATTCTTCCCACTACATTTTGCCTTCGCTATGCTTGGGCTCACTCCACTCCTGCCCTACCCCCAATTCCCAACCACCCCTACAAGCTCTGCTTTTATTCTCCATCCATCTTGTCTCCTCCTCCTAATTATCCAATGAACCTACACCCATACATATATCTCCCTTCCTTTTCCCTCCTCTCGCTCCTTTAACCACTCCCCATATTCCTTCCTTGTACAATTTGTTTCCCCCCTCCTCCGGACTTTTATTATACTCTCTTGTCCTGTAACCTCCAGTCAGTCCTCTCCCCTCCCCAAACACTCCCTAACCATGCTCATAAACCTGATAGTAACATCACTTCTACTTCTACTCATCACCGTTACATATCATACCAACCTCCACTATCTAAAATCAGCACCTACCTCCTCCTATATCAACAGCCCATTTAAACACTAAATCTTTTACCATATCTCCCTCACTACACAACACCTCTTTGTCTTACCTTTTCCAGTATAAAATACTCCAACTGTCCCCCATCCTCAGTAACAGACTTAAACCTAAACATGTTATTCTCAAATATTATTGTCCAAAACCCAATTCCACACTTAAATTCCTCCTTCTAGCAGGTGACATCCACCCTAACCCAGAGCTAACCTTATCAAACCCTGCCTGAGCCCAAACAATCCACCCCCCAACCGTACTAACTAGTACTCCCACACACTTTGCATCTCCAGCTTACAGTATTCTAACCCCCTTATTCTACCAAACATTTATCTGTTGTAGTCATCAACATTCAAAGCCTCTTAAATAAAGTAACTGACCTTCATGTTTGGATCTCACGATACTCCCTCACTTACTTGTACTATTAGAAACCTGGCTTAAACCCCTTACCCCTAACTTTGATATCTTACCCCCTACCCACAACATCAATTGCCTAGACAGAACCACAAAAAAATGTGGAGGTGTACCAGTCCTATATTCTCACCACCTGACACTTTCTCCCCTACCTGTTAATCTACATGATTTTCATGCAGCCAAATCCTAATAGTAAATTACCACTGTAATGACCACAAAAAGTTCGATATTGCTGCTATTTATATTCCTCCTGGTAAGAACATCCCAGTCTCAAAATATACCCTATAAAACTATCCTGCTAGGAGATGTAAATATTGACTAGAAAACCCTTGATCCCACCTCCCCCTGCCCAAAACATCATTCTGTTCAGCTTCACTCAACTAATTACCACCCCTACAAGACTAACCAAGCACTCCAATCATGGCACAACAATTGACTGGATCCTGTGTAGCAACTCGCATCACCCTAGAACACTTCCCAATGCCCTAAGTGATCATTCACCCATCAGTATACAAAGACATTCTCCCCAGCAAAAAAAAATCACATCTCTACAAATTCTGCCATAGACTGACAGACTTCAACCCCTCCACTCTCAATGATAGTCTCTCCACTATTAACTGATCTAACCTGCACTCATTTCCCCTCGATGCTGTATTCGAATTCAGTTGCATCTTTCTTGACATCCTCAACTCAATAGATCCCCTCCCTTGTAAAATAAGAATAAAATCAAAGTATGCTCCTTGGCTCGGTAAAGACACTCGTAAACTAATGCACAAAAGAGACTCAGCCTGGAAAACTTGGCTAAAAAGCAAATCCTTCACCCAGCTCCAAGTATTTAAAGAAATAAGGAACCAGACCATAAAACAAATACAGTGAATATAAAAAGTGTACACACCCCTGTTAAAATGTCAAGTTTTGTGATATAAAAAAATGAGACCACAATAAATCATTTCAAAACTTTTCCCCACCTTTAATGTGACCTATAACCTGTACAATTCAATTGAAAAACAAACAAACCTGTTAGGGGAAAAAATATAAAAAATGTAAATAAGCTGCTTGCATACGTGTGCACACCCTTAAACTAATAGTTTGTTGAAGCACCTTTTGATTTATTTGCATCATTCAGTCTTCTTGGGTAGGAGTCTATCAGCATGTCACATCGTGACTTGGCAATATTTGCCCACTCTTCTTTGCAAAAGCGCTCCAAATCTATCAGATTGCGAGGGCATCTCTTGTGCACAGCCCTCATCAGGTCACCCGACAGATTTTCTATTGGATTAAGGTCTTGGGCTGTGGCTGGGCCATTCCATAACTTTAATTTTCTTCGAGTGAAGCCATTCTTTTGTTGATTTGGATGTATGCTTGGGGTCATTGTCGTGTTGAAAGGTGAAATTCCTCTTCATCTTCATCTTTCTAGCTGACACCTGAAAGTTTTGGGCCAAAAGTGACTGGTATTTGGAACTGTTCATAATTTCCTCCACCTTGACTAAAGCCCCAGTTCCAGCTGAAGAAACGCAGTCCCAAAGCATGATACTGCCACCACCATGCTTCACCATGGGGATGGTGTTCTTTTGGTGCTGCAAAGTGCTGTTTTTGCGCCAAATGTACCTTTTGGAATTGTGGCAAAAAGGTTCAACCTTGGTATCATCAGACCATAACACATTTTAGCACATGCTTTTGGGAGACTTGATGTATTGTTTTGCAAATTTTAGCCGGGCCTGGATGTTTTTCTGTGTAAGAAAAGGCTTCTGTCTTGCAGCCCTACCCCGTAGGCCAGACATATGGAGAATATGGGAGATTGTTGTCACATGTAGTACACAACCAGTACTTGCCAGAATTTCCTGCATCTCCTTCAGTGTTGCTGTAGGTCTCTTGGCAGCCTCCCTGAATAGTTTTCGTTTTGTCTTTTCATCAGTTTTGGAGGGAGTCCAGTTCTTTGCAACTACACTGTTGTTCCATATTTTCTCCAGTTTTTGATGACTGTCTTCACTGTGTTCCATGGTATATCCAATGCTGTGGAAATTTTTTGTACCATTCTTCTGACTGATACCTTTCAACAATGAGATCCCTTTGATGCTTTGTAAGCTCTGTAGCAGACAACTGAGTAACTGTCAGGAAAATACTACTAGGCCAGCTAAACTTTATTTGGGGTTAATCAGAGTCTCTTTAATTGATGGCAGGTGTGTACCCAAGATGACTGAATGTTGTAATTAAATCAAAAGGTGCTTCAACAAAGTATTAGTTTAAGGGTGTGCACACTTATGCAACCAGCTTATTGTATGTTTTTTTATTTTTTTATATTTTTCCCCATACAGATTTGTTTGTTTTTCAATTTAATTGTACAGGATATAGGTCACATTAAAGGTGAGAAAAGTTTTGAAATTATTTATTGTGGTCTCATTTTTTTATGTCACAAAAACCTGGCAATTTAACAGGGGTGTGTATACTTTTTATATCCACTGTATTTAAAAGGTTTATTGAACCAAGCCGACTGAACACTAACTTCAAGATTTCTTACATTTTCTTTATAACATGGATCACTTTTAGATACACTGCACTTCCTCAGCTGACTCAGATTACAAAATGTCTACCAAATAGTCTTTTACAGCCACTTTTATCTAGTTTCAAAACTTTGTCCTTCATGAAACATTTTTTTATTGTATTAAAGCATTCTTATCTCATCCAGAGAAAACATGTTTCTTCAGCAGGCCAAAATGTTCTTTCATTGGTAGGATAGTCTGTAACTTTTTCTGCTGTGTTAGCCATTTCCCTTTAACAAGTTCATTCGCTTGAATATCTGTATACATTCAACAGTTTAGGATATTTCAACAAACCTCTGTTGTTAATGTCATTTGTTAGAAAAACATTCAGAAGTATACTTTCTGTTCCACACAGGCACATCCTGTTAAGCTAATCATACTTGTTTACTGCATACTTCTTTTCTGTACTTGCAGATGCTGTGTTCTAAAAATATCACACTGTTACTATGATAGAAAGCAGTTTTACCAAACCTCTGTTAATGTGATGTAAAACAGTTCTACCAAGTTATATGTATATTTTTCTGTCAAATACATATTACTATGAGGGAAACCAATTTTTACTTGAACTTTTATTTTGGTTTTCAAAATAAAAAGGGGGAATTGATAAGCTTATGTAATCAAAATTTAAATCAAACTTTGAATTTTACAGAAAAATAATGTTTCCATTGGTTATGTTACTTTCTTTACCACCTACATTAGTTTCAATAGATACCTGATTGACAGTCTTTTTAATACAAAGTTTAATACACGTGCACATTAGTATGATCATCAAAATAATGGCTACTACTAACTAATGGTTTTCTACTATTCTGAAAATAAACCATTTAACCAATCACTCCACTGTCTGTTCCATGCAGTCTTAGAAAATTTACTACATAAACACTGTTACTGTAAATATTTACTGGATGTAAATGCTGCAAAACATATTTTACACCCTCTAGCTCAGTCCTTTGTGCTGACAGGTATCCTGGTAACTTAACTATAATTGGCTTGTCTCCCGTTTGCAATGACACCATTGCAAACACAGTGTAGCACTTCCCATCCTTCCAGAAACATACACCGTAGGAATGTGGCAGTCAAAATCTGTCTTTAATGGTGACTTATCTGGTTTCTCCAAATCTGCCATGCATGGTGGGAGGGTTGGCTCAATGGTTAGGGTGTTTACCTCAGAGATACAAAGTACAAGGTTTGAGTCTCACATTTGTAGGAAATTGACTAGGCTTAAAATGGCCCACAAGGGCCGCTAGCCTACTACTTACTTACCCATGCACTTTACCTTCATATCCAATAAAATTGGAGAAGTAGTACTTGACCCTGTCTGTATTTGTACATTTTTCATACTGAAAATAATCCATTTTGAAAAATGGTCTGACTAACTCTTTCAGTGATTTTGTTTATCCCACTTTCATTTAGCAAAGTTTTGATTGTCAAATGTGAAATTTGAAATATAACCTCCAAGAACATTGTCAAATACTCTATCTGTCTGATTCCCCAGTAAATGGCCAAAAGCTGTTTAATGCAAGGATGATATCATTTTTCTACAGCAGTCATTCTCCTGCTACAAAAAGCAACCAGTCTTAACTTAGTGTCCATTCCCTGAGATGCCTCTTGTGGCCAAGACTGCAATAACATGGCTGAGAGTGTGTCCTTTCATGCTGATGCTTGCAAACAAAAGGTAATTTACTGGTAGGACCTATCTGCTCTGTTGCCTGTGCCATCTTCTGGTTTAACATTTTAAATGCTTCTTCCTTAGTGCGACTCCATTGTAGAGCCAACTCTTCTTTTTGATCTGCCAACATTTTATAGGGAGGAGCTGCAGCTTCTGTGTAGTCCTCTATAAATTCCCTATTGTAGTTCTTGATTCCCATGAATTTATGCAAATCTGAAATTGTCAAAGGCTTTGGCAATTTCAGAATTCCCCTCACCCTTTCCTGACAAAGAGCCCTCCCTATCTGTCTGATAACGGTTCCTAGAAATTTCACTTCTTGTGTCAAAAACTATATTTTGTCTTTGTTTACTTTGAACCCTGCCTCTTGCAACTGTTTCATTTTTCTCAGCTGTGATATGTATTCTTCTACAGTCTTATTAATGAATAACCTTGTCATCTTTACTCACATCCTGTAAGAATGTCCCTACTATCTGATGAAAAATGACAGGACTGTTTTGAAAACCCTGAGGTAATCTAGTCATGGCATACTGTTGATTTTCAAAGGTAAAAGCAAACCTTTGCCATTCCTTTTTCTGAAGTGGTACTACAAAAAAATCAATTTGCTAAGTCTGCCACTGTAAACCAATTATTTTATGATTTTATGCAAGCTATTTGTGCAACTCCTGGCATCAAATGTGCTTTCACCTGTGTGTACTGATTAACCTTATGGACGTCTGTTCTTTTTAATTGGCCAAATAGGTGAATTTGTTGGACTATGTTATGTCCCTTCTGAATTATGCCTACATATTCCCAGTCTAAAATGCATTTCCTCATGTTATTAGCTGCCTCAGCTGGTATTGGATACTGTTTTTGGAAAGGAGGAATGTATTTGGTTGTACCTCCAACTGTAATCGGAAACTCTAACTTCCCCATTTTTGTTTCTGCCCATAATGTCTGAAATTCTCTCTCTATGGGATTCCAAATAGCTATTTGTTTGTCTGTCAGGGGCAACACCCTGTTTGCCTTGCTCTCTACTAGGATAACTTGTATTGTCATGCACTGTTGGTTAACACTCTGTTTACTTTCGTCTCTTGTTTTCCACAGAATACAGTTGGAAAAATCAATTAATGTACCTAGCTTGTTTAAAATATCCATTCCCGTTATGGTCATTCCACAACTAGGATGCATCAAAAATGTTCCCTTTACCGGAGTTTCATCTTGAGTAAACTTAATTTTTACAGGTTCACTGCCCACTGCTACACATGCACTCATAGCCGGCCTTAGGCATAGGCTAACTAGGAAACCGCCTAGGGTGCCGCTTTAGTGGGGGCACTTTTCCAGTATTTATTTGGTGTAGGTAGACCAGGATGGAGGCACTGGGTGGTAGTTGGGGTGCCGTGGTGCCCTTTTGCCTTGGGCACCAGTTGACCTAAGGCCACTCCTGCATGCACTGCCATTAAAACCTGAGATGAAAGTTTTCTTTCTTGGATCCAGCTTAAGCCTTCTGTTTGTAACAGAAACTGCTGCTGCCATGTCTATTAAGACATTTTTCCATGGTAACCCCTCCACCCAGACGTCAGTTAAAGGTCTACAAACATTTCCTTGTTTAAATAATGCTAACTGAACTATCTGAGTGGGGAGAGATTACACCCTGTTCTGAATCACTATCATTATCCAGATGCCTAGAAACTTCTCTGACAACACAAATATTGTGTTCTTACTCCTGGGAATCATCTTCTTCTGCTGCGTTTGCAGGATGAAGCAATTCCTGACATACGGCCTGCTGCCTTTTACATTCTCAGCTACAGGAAGGATCTTCCTTGGCTTCTATGGGATATACAGTGGATATAAAAAGTGTACACAGCCCTGTTAAAATGCCAGGGTTTTGTGATATAAAAAAATAGACCATAATAAATCATTTCAAAACTTTTCCCACCTTTAATGTGACCTATAACCTGTACAATTCTATTGAAAAACAAATCTGTTAGGGAAAAAATATAAAAAATAAAAAGTGTACAGTACACTGGTTGCATAAGTGTGCACACCCTTAAACTAATACTTTGTTGAAGCACCTTTTGATTTAATTACAGCATTCAGTCTTCTTGGGTACACACCTGCCATCAATTAAAGAGACTTTGATTAACCCCAAATAAAGTTCAGCTGACCTAGTAGGATTTTCATGACATTTACTCAGTCGCCTGCTACACCAAAAGCCATGGTTTGCAAAGAGTTTACAAAGCATCAAAGGGATCTCATTGTTGAAAGTTAACAGTCAGGAGAAGGGTACAAAAAACCTTCCACAGCATTGGCTATACCATGGAACACAGTGAAGACAGTCATCAAAAACTGGAGAAAATATGGGACAACAGAGACGTTGCAAAGAACTGGACGTCCCTCCAAAATTGATAAAAAGACAAGACGAAAACTGGTCCGGGAGGCTGCCAAGAAACCTACAGCAACACTGAAGGAGCTGCAGGAATTTCTGGGAAGTACTGGCTGTGTACTACATGTGACACCAATCTCCCGTATTCTCCATATGTCTGGACTACGAGGTAGGGTTGTAAGACAGAAGCCTTTTCTTACACAGAAAAACATCCAGGCCCTGCTAAAATTTGCAAAACAATACATAGTCTCCCAAAAACATGTGGGAAAATGTGTTATGGTCTGATGAGACCAAGATTGAACTTTTTGGCCACAATTTCAACAGGTACGTTTGGGGCAAAAACAACATCACCAAAAGAACACCATCCTCCATAGTGAAGCATGGTGGTGGCAGTATCACTGGGGCTTTAGTCAAGGTGGAGGGAATTATGAACAGTTCCAAATACCAGTCACTTTTGGCCCAAAACCGTCAGGCGTCTGCTAGAAAGGTGAAGCTGAAGAGGAATTTCACCTTTGAACATGACAATGACCCCAAGCATACATCCAAATCAACAAAAGAATGGCTTCACCAAGTTTAGGAATGGCCCAGCCAGAGCCCAGACCTATATCCAATAGAAAATCTGGGGGGTGAGCTGAGGAGGTTGTGCACAAGAGATCCCCTCACAATCTGACAGATTTGGAGCACTTTTGCAAGGATGAGTGGACAAATCTTGCCAAGTCAAGATGTGCCATGCTGATATACTCCGACCCAAGAAGACTGAATGCTGTAATTAAATCAAAAGGTGCTTCAACAAAGTATTAGTTTAATGGTGTGCACACGTATGCAAACAGCTTATTGTACATTTTTTATTTTCTATATTTTTCTCCTAACAGATTTGTTTTTCAACTGAATTGTAGAGGTTATAGGTCACATTAAAGGTGGGAAAAGTTTTGAAATAATTTATTGTGGTCTCATTTTTCTAAATAACAAAAACCTGGGATTTTAACAGGGGCATGTGCACTTTTTATATCTGCTATACATTGCCTTCACCATCATATTGCTGCAATTTAGTATTCCTCTTGTCTTATTATGAAACATTTGACCCTCTGTATTTTCATATTGCAACTTTTGTTTTTGCTTTTCCTTCCTTACTTTCTTTCTTCTGATTCCCTTACAAATAGTCCTTTCTCTAGCTGTCTTTTTTTTCCATTTTTGGTAGTATACACAGTCCTGCTTGATATGTCCCAGTTTTCTACAGAAAAAAAAAAATGCAATGTGTCTATCATCAGGACTTCCTCTAACTGGAGGGGCTGATTCCGCTCTCAGAACGCCCCTTTTCTCATCCCCCTACCTTTCTCTACTTCTCCCCTGTCCTACTGCTCCTACCATTTCAAACCCATCTTTATCAGTACCAAGAGAAAAAATGTTGTGGTTAAAAATATCTCCATTGTCACTGATTACTCTCCCTCTCATTAGCTTATGAACACATTGCTCTAATGTGTCAGCAGTTTCCTTATAAATACTCAGTGTCACCTGGTACTCTTTTTACTTGTTCCAAAAATGCATGTATTGGCCTCTTTTGCATTTCTGGATCAATCATTCTCCTGCTGTCTATTCTGTAAATAATCTGAAAAGCCAATTTAATATGCTCTGCCTGTTGTAGGCAGGAGCGGCCTTAGGTCATCTGGTGCCCTAGGCAAAAGGGCTCCACGGTGCCCCCACCACACCACCCGGTGCCCCCATTCTGGTCTACCTACACCAAATAAATACAGGAAAAGCGCCCCTCCTAGAATGGCGCACTAGGCGACCGCCTAGTTGGCCTATGCCTAAGGCCGGCTATGGTTGTAGGATCCTGTCAGAAACTGTAATATTAAAATACTCCCAACAACTTTGTAGTCAAAGTTCAACCTTGGGAGTATGCCAAGAGTATAGCTCTCATTTTGTCTAACTTAGACTCAAGCCTGCATTCATTAGAAACCATGAAAGTCTTATAACACTGTGGAATAAATTCCAAAAAACATCTTTACAATGACTCATTCCATGCATTGCCAGCTAATTATGAAAGACAATCTTCATATGTCAACATATTGTAAAAAAAATACCTTTCTCATCATTCCAGTGAAGAATAGTTTGTAACAAATGAGACTATTGGTAGAGATCAACTGGAGAACATGTCACTACCTGCACATTTGGAGCATTAATGTTATCTGAACTAACAGGTTCTGACACGTTTGTCTGTGAATCTGCATGTGCAACTGTATATTCCTGTAGGTGGTTCTGTAATTCATCTATCTTAATATGTAATTCTGCTTTCCTTTCCATGGCATTCAAAAGATTCTGTTGTGCATCCTGTAACTCGGGTGTAAGAGCTTCAGTGTCTGTGTCTCCACCCATATTTTCTTGTGTATCCATAGCCATATAGCAACATCAGCCCTATTCAAAATGTCTAAAACATCTTGCATATACTTTCTAACCTGTGTGCCATGTTTCTTTAACATTTGCATGCGTTTTTCATTAAGCTCTATCAACTTATCATCTAGCTGTATACCTGATAATTCCTTATCTTTGTTAAAAGCATTCCATTGCGAGTAGTAGGTCTGAAACATTTCATCTATCTCTACAACATGTAAACTTTTAGCATGATCTAAAAATTATTGGAATTCTCAGTAAAAGGTAGAAACTGGCATTACAAACTGACTTTTGACTTCATCATAAAATTTTTACTTGTCATAGTCTTTACTGACAATTGCTGTAACAGTAACACAGTTTTATGACATGTTAAACAAAAACAAGGATATTTGTTTCCGCAGTTAAAAAATTCAACTTGAGTTTTATACTTTTGTACATAATACAAGTAATGTCTGTGGTATCCCCGAAATCTGAAATAGCCCACTAAACAAGTATAGTGGGTCCAAAAACAAAAAGAAACTTCTCTGTGTGAAAGATTTTCAATCCATATATATCTAGTTAATCACTGTATATTAATCAGATCAGATAATGATAGTAGAGGTAGCTAACAAACTTCATCCTAAGTAAAAAAAAATAATAAAAATATATAATTTGGAATGTTATACAGAATTACTAAGTATTCAAAAGTAATCCAAGCAGGGTAGGCAGTCTGTTTCCAGTTAAAAATCCTTTAAGTACACAGACAAGCGATCTAAGTAAAATAAAAATAACAGAATAATAGTTTCCTCACAAGCTTTCTAACTATATATATATATATATATATATATATATATATATATATACTTTTATCAGGCAAGAGAGTGGTTTACTATGCTGTAAAACAGTGTTATTAGTATACATGTTAAATTCACATCCCTTCCCCCTTCATTGTGACATTTGAGCTGGTCCTGCCATACTTAGTAGCTATCATAATAAAACTTTTATGTGCTTTAAGTAAAATTAATAATGATGTGGTACCTCTTATTTAACCAGATTAAGTCTGTGATTTTATCCAAGACAATATACTACATGTCTGGAAATATATAAACCTTAGACCATTTGGCAATCTAAAAATATATATAAATATATACATGTACATTTTGCATGCACAAAAATCCATTGTAAAATCATATTCTATTTCCATAACCTATTGTTAACAAAGATCGCTTTCATCCTTCTAGACTTCTTCAGGTCTGTGTACAAGAATCGTAAAAACTATCTACAAAAATATTATTGTATAATTAGTATTGTTATTACACATCATTTTGAATAAAGTGGGAAAAAAAACAAGCAAAAGAAAAAATGTATGATAGAAACAAAATATACACGTAAATTACATCTTATTTAACGTGGTATTTAAAAAGATTTAATTTTAGCTCAAAATTAAGTCGACATAGACACGCAAACACCCAAAGGGAGAAATAAATGCATAAATGCATACCGGTTTCGGCACTCAGCCTTCATCAAGCAATAAAACATCCAATAACATCATATATATGTGTGTGTGTGTGTGTGTGTGTGTGTGTGTATGTATATATATATATATATATATATATATATATATATATATATATATATATATATATATATATATATATATATATATATATATATATATATATATATATAAAAACGTTTGCTCAAATGAGCAAACATCCGAATCCATAATAACCGAACACACTTTAACGAAAGCGCTTTTATTGAAAAAGCGCTTTCGTTAAAGCGTGTTACAAAAAAAAAAAAAGAAAGCTACATTAACATTTTACCCCCCTGCACCCCCCATGTGGGGGCTGTGCCCCCCACCCCTACTTTAATATTCTCTCTCTGAGACCACACTACAGTGGGGAAAAGGGAAATTTCCCTTACCCGCACCGTAGTACAGCCTCGGCAACAGGCATACTTACATGAAAGTGCTTCTTCGGTGAAAAGCACTTTCACGTAATTATGCCCGGCCGTTTGGGTTTCAGTCGTTTGCTCATTCAAGCAAATGTCCGGAACCCAGATATAGATATATATATATATATATATATATATATATATATATATATATATATATATATATATATAATTTATTTATTTATTTTACATTTGTTGACCGGGAGTGTCTGGCTGAGCCAAAGCCCTTTTTCAGCAGAGGCCCAGGGAGAAAAGCTCCAGTACATACTTAATAACTAGATGGTACAAGTTACAAGTTTATAAAAAAAAACAGGTGGTGAAAAAGCTTCGGCACATACCTAGTAGAATGGTAGATTTTCACAAATATTTTATATCTGAAGTTACAGCAGAATTGGTTTAGAATAGTTAAAATAAAGCAAATGTTACAATATAGTAATTTAACAAATAATTAAAGGTAAAAAAAAGAATAAAAATTTCATTTTGTGAACATTTACAGGAAGATGTCTATTCAGAGAGGAGTTTAATGAGTGGGAAATTGTAGAAGGAAAGTCAGAGGAGATGGAGAGTTTTTAAGGATGGTTTGAGCATTGGCAGATCCACTTTTTGGTGAGATGTTCTTTTAGTGCTAGCTTAAACTTTTTGGGATGAGCCTGTGTTCGAATCTCAAGAGGTAGCTTGTTCCATTCCATTGAGGGGTGGTAGCTGTATACATTTTGTCCTGCTTTAGATTTGGGCTTATAGATTTTCAGGTCTTGAGAAGAGCTACGGAGATTTCTTGTTGGAGCATAGTGGGAGATGATAGGGTGTAAGGCTGGACAAAAAGATGGCTGATTTGGGATTGCATGTATAGTTTGGAGCTGAGAGAGAAGGAGGAGTTGAGGCAGTTCTAGCCAGTTTAAGTATTTTAGTGAGAGACAGTGGTGAGATCTGTGGGGTTGTTGGGTTGCAAATCTAGCTATTTTGTGGTATGTAGTCTAAAGTCTAGCAGTGAGTGTGGAGTTTAAATTAGTAAAAATTTAGGAGCAGTATGTTAAGCAGGGAACAAGATAAGAATGGGTGAGGGCTATTCGTGATTCCTGTGTAAGGAATTTATTTCTGTAAAGCAGTCCTAACTTCTGGTGGGTTTTCCTGATGCAGTTATTGATGTGGAGAGCAAATTTGAGGTGGTAATCAATAGTGATGCCTAGCAGTTTTGAGCTTGGTTTAGGTATGATTGGGGTGTTATTGAGTGAATGGATGGTAAAGGAGGTCTTAATTTGATTTGCTGATTTAGGTAGGAAGAGTAGGAGTTTTGTTTTTTTAGGGTTTAGTATGAGTTGGTTATTGGAGAGCCATGTTTCTACAGAGTTCAGTGATGACTGGGTTGCTGTTATGAGTTCTGAGTGAGAGTTAGTTATAGTTAAAACAGTAGAGTCATCAGCATATTGTATAATGGAGGAGAGTTGGCAGGAGGTGTAGAGTAAGTTTGTGAAGATATTGAATAGCAATGGTCCTAAAATGGATCCTTGTGGGACACCCATTTTTATTTGTAGAGGAGAAGATAAGGCAATTTCCCATCTAATAGACTGGAATCTATCTTTGAGATAGCTTTCAAACCATACCATAGTATCAGGGGAGAAGTTAAGATTAGATAGCTTGTTGATTAGTAGTGAGTGGGAGACTGTGTCAAAGGCCTTTGAAAGGTCGAGGAAATGGCAGGAGACACATTTGTGATTATCTCTGGCCATAGAAATGGTATTGAGAAAGGGTAGAAGAGCTGTGTGTGTACTATGCTTGGGTCGAAAGCCGTGTTGAGTAGGTGTTAGTAATTTTTCCTGAGTAAGATGTTCAATGACTTGAGTTTGAATGCATTTTTCAAGGATTTTAGACAGAGGGGAGAGGATAGCAATAGGTCTAACGTTTGAGATTTCAGTGGAGTTACCTCCGTTGTGTATAGGTATAGTATAGAAGTGTTTCCAAATGGAAGGTACCTTGGATTCACAGATGGAACCGTTGATTAAGATTGAGATAGGATAGGCAAGTGAGTGATCAGCTGACTGGAGAAAGTAAGATGGAATGTTGTCCACAGATACAGAACATGGTTTAAGTTTGGAGAGAAGGGTACGAATGTATGTAGTGGGGATGGGCTTTAGGGATAAATAATTAGGATGAGTGGTTTCCATAGGGGGGACAGGGTTTGTGGGGTTAGTTTGATTGGGACTGTTTGAATTAGAGTTTGGATATAGATTCAATGAAATAAGTGTTGAAGATATTGGCGGTTTCTTCTGGTGTCTTTTCTGGGATGGGGTTGGGAGAGGTAGGGTTTCCAGGATGGAGTAATTGATTGATAGTGTTCCAGAATTTTTTAGGGTTGGATTTGAGCGTGGTTGGGGGATTGTAGTAAAAATTCATTTTGTCCTCGTTGATTTGTCTTTTGGCCAGGTTCCTTTGTTCTTTATATCTTTGTAGATCATATATATATATATATATATATATATATATATATATATATATAGGTAAATGCACACCCATTAGTTAAATACAATTGGCTTTTACAACTGTTCATTAATTCCTGGGGGAAATAAAGCCCCTATCTTAATAATCCACATACGTTCTTTATAATTTAACATGGATTGCCATCCCAAGTGGTCTTCCAGATGTCGGTCGTGTGAAGGTGTTGGTCTTCTCGTCTCGGGCAACTGGGTGTCGGGTAAGGGGTTGGTCTACTGAAGTACACACACACACACACACATATATATATATATATATATATATATATATATATATATATATATGTGTGTGTGTGTGTGTGTGTGTGATGTTATTGTATGGTTTTATTGCACTGAAGAAGGCTGAGTGCCAAAACCAGTATGCATTTATTTCACCCTTTGGGTGTTTGAGTGTCTTTATGTCGACTTAATTTTGGGCTAAAATTAAAATTTTTTTGCCCATGAGCTGTTTTTGAGTGCTGGGCTTTCTTTGAATCCTATGTTGCTTCCCCAGGCCTTTCTAGTTTTCCTGGACCTAAATGACACCTGCTTTCATATTCCTATCCATGCTGCATTCAAGAAATGTTTTCATTTCTCTGTTTCTTCTCATTTTCAGTTCTCTGCTTTGCCATTTGGTCTTTCAGCAGCCCCAAGGGTATTCATCAAAATGCCAAGCTCAATTAGTTGCTTTTTGCAAGCTGCAGGGTATTCAGATATTTCCCTATCTGGACAACCTCTTGGCTCAGGTGCCATCCAAAACCAGGTTAATGCAGGATCTTCGTTTTACCCAATTTTTATTGCACAGCTGGGGGTTCACTGTCAGCTGTCAGAAGTCATTGTTGACTATCCCAGGATCACATTTTTTTCTAGGCAGCAGGATCCAAACTGTTCCAATGTTAGCCTCTCTTCCTACCTCCAAAGTTTTGTCTCTCACTAATTATTTTCTTTCTCTGCTTCCCCTATCCTTTCTTCCAGCCAGAAACTTTCTCAAGGCTATAGCGTTCATGTCGTCTTCCACCCCCATGCTTTGTGGGCCAGGCTTCATATGCGGAAATTTCAGTGGTGTCTCAGATCAGTGTGGCTTCAACACTGCCACCTGCTAGACTATCTAATTCCTCTGCTCCCTTGTCTCAAACTGGAATTTCACTGGTGGGTTCAGTAGATGTCTGTCAATCCAGGTGTTCCTGTCCAACCTCCTCGGCCATCGCACCCCAGGAACCCTTCACGGGTGCTTCATAGTTGGGGTGGGGTGCCTCTTCAGGTAGATTTGAAAAAAAAAAACATCCTTTAGAGTACTTTGTCAGAATTATTGGGGGAGCAAATTGTTGTAACTACGGAAATTATTCTTTTGAGTTGGGACACATGATCTGAATTGCCTAGACATAGTAAGGCCTTAGTTGCTAAAAAAAAAAAAACAATTGCTACAAAACAGAAATCCGTATCTAAACTAATTATAAGTGAAGTACTGAATATTATAAAGGAGATAAAAGAACTGAAGGCAGGATCTTCAGAAAAGTGAAGGAGCAAATTATATAGACATAAATGGAATTTGTGAGGACAGTACATGCAGAGTAATGATTAGGAGGAGGGGCAAGGAAGCAGTTGAATAATGTATCTTAATGTTGGAGTGAATGTTAACTGAAAAAAAAGGAAAGAAAACACATACATAATATTTAACGCATGAAAATGAAAAATGTTAATTGATTCGTTTTCTTCTCTGTTAATGTATGTGTGCATGTGTCGCAAATAATAATTTAATAAAGGTGTCCTTTTTCAAATAAGCTAAAATGTAAGTGCTTCCTTAGCAGTGAAGCTGCATAAATCCACAAAAATCCATTCAGCAGAAGTTCTATAATATTTAAAACTGTATATGCTGTCTGACAGTATTACAGTATACTATGTGTAGTTTGCATAAATGCTTCAAAATGTATATTCTGAGTGACATTGATAACACACAGTCACAGTATAATATTATTTTGATCTGATTGGAAAGTTCGTGAATCTCCAAGGTGAGCCTGTAAGCGGTCCAGTAGGATCATTGATTCAAACCAGTCAACAACTGCAAATATAAAAATGTGTTAATTAAATTAAAACAAAGTTTTGTATTTTGGTTGTTTTTGGTTTTGATGCATAGGTTTAACCTACATAAATAGTCTGGTCCTCCAGTTTAGGGGCAAGGTTTCTTTTAGCGTTTTTGCTGTTTCATGATCTGGTTTTCCCATTTCTTTGTGTCTCTGGTTTCCCTTGACCAGAGGTGTCAGAAGCTGTTGAAGACTGGGGGGCAGAGGGTGAGAGGGGCACTTGCTGATCTAAAAAGGGTAATTTTTTAAAACTGTTTACTACCACAACATAGGTACACTTGGAGGACATTTTAAGCTTAGGCAATTTCCCTTTTGGTGCTTGAATTAACATTTCCTGATTGGTCTTACCTATCACATGGCTGAAGACTTATCACATGGCTGATAATTGTATATTAGCCCTAGTGAGACTAACTGTGATCATATCACAGATAATTTAAGGGGACCCATGTAAGAGATGCAGCATTTAGGAACTGCCTGTATCCATTAGTGGCATGAGGGGCAATCCTGGAGTACATTTTCTATTACCCATCCTTAGATCCCAGTTGCATTTGAATATGGACAGGGATGAGCTTTGTTTTACTTGAATGGATAGTCTGTTCTGGAACAGTGATAGCCTCTGTAATATATATCCATCTCTTCACAACATTCAGTTTGGACACCTGGACTGAGCATTTCTGATGCTATTTGACTTGCTGATGTTCAGTAGGTCCATCTGTATTCGGTCAGAGGATGCCTTGTATGCCAGACATGTAACCTCTAAACACTGTGTAGAATACTGAGTATACTGGTAAATCTTTGAGGTGGTCCATGCAAGACCTATTGTTTAGGACTTGTATCCTTTTAGTAAGTTATCTCTGTGGGTATTCAATTGTTGCATGGGACTGGACAGATCCATGCCAAAGTTGACATTATACAAAAGGAGTGACCTAATGATGCCTTTGTAAAGTGGGACAGTAACATCTCTAGATCTAGCCAAAATTAATTTGTTTATAAGCTGTACAATATAGAAAGGCTTTCTTATGACTCTGGGCACTTGTTGGTCAAAAGTTAGGTCACTGTACGCACAAGTTCCCAAATGCCAAACAACTGGATCAGTTCTCATGGGGCATTGTCAATTTGGCAGTTCCCTGGAATAGATGACTTCCCAAAGGATACAATAATGTGTTTCTTGGAGTTTAGTTTCAATTCATGGTTCTGGCACCAGTTATTGTTTCGACAAACCTTCCTGCATGATGGCTAAGTCCTTTGGGGATTCAATAACCGGTCCCAGCGTGCAGTCATCTCAAACATTGTTGGCCAAAGCCCTTTGGTATTTCATAGGTTGGTGCTAGGCTATCGGCCCTAGGGCCTATACAAGCCTAGCCATAACCATTCCCTGGCTATTTCTTCCCACAGTATTTACTTTCCTGGACCCCTGTCTAGCAGGGGTGACTGATGTGATACCCGGGGTGAATTTCCCATCTCCCATCCAATCAACAAGGTTCTTTTTGAAGAGGGCCAAAGAGGCGCTCTGCTTGACATGTGTGGGCAGTCCATTCCAGAGTCTGGGGAGTCTCTGAGTCAGGAACCTATCCCTCCAGCATGTTTTGTTCATTGTGATGATGAGGTTTAGATCCCTGGAGCATGTGTCTTCTGAGGGATTGGGATTTCTTTAAGTGTAGCATATCCAACAGCTCTGGGTTTGACATGGCCTTGTATGTTAAGCAGAGATCGCCTCTGAGTAGACGATATGCAACAGAGTATAGGAGTTTTTTAGACGGTATAGTATAGATATTTCCTTCTACTTTTGAGATGTATATGCCAAACAGAAAAAGTCTCCGCATCGAACCCTGGGGGACTCCGTTGGTGACTGGTCTCTTCCCCTATTTTGATCTCCTGCATCCTGTGAGCAAGCATACATGTATGCATTCTTTGATTCACCTTCCTGATCATATTAACCTGGTTGTATTAAATTATATTCCTTGTATAATACAGCATCACTTGTTAGAATGTGTTTTAAATTTGTAGTTTGGAACAGTCTTCTAGTAAGCAATGAAACAAAATGTATGAACCAATATGACAAAACTACCCATTTCAGAAAATTTCAACCATAAAAGTCCACTCAAACTTCTGTCATTACAATCTACCAATATGAGTAAATATGCAAAATCTGTGCAGAAGTAAGTCATCTAAATAATTCCATATTAAAGGGGTCTGTAACTAATGAAGAGGTTGCTGCTAGCAAAGAAATTTATATTTCATTGTTTCATCTACAAAGAAAGTGCCCGTTGCCCTTGAAGAATAAATTGCCTGTTGTTGTTTGTCTTTTTCCCGGTAAGGGGTCGCCGCAGTGGATCTCCGGTCCGCTAATGATTGGCAGTAGATTTTTATGAAACGCCGAGGTGCCAGCTCGACGCCCAACCTTCAACGAAGGCACGCCCATTTACGCATGCATGTCTTTCGAATGCTACCCAACTGCAGGGAGGACATGCAGACTCCACACAGAAGGCACTCCCAAGCCAAGCCGAGAATCGAACGGGAGAACCTCTTGCTGTGAGGTAACAATGCTAACGCCGTACCACCGTGGAATAAATTGCCTGTGCTACATTTAAAAAAATGATAAGCTATTAGTTTTGCAATGGGGAATGGATGGCAAACTGATAACAGCAACATAGTTACTAGGTGACTCCTCCAAAGGAGGACATTGATAGGACTGCAACATCTACTCCCTTTAAAGTACAACACAGTACAGGCGATTCTTCTACATACTGTGGCAGTAGAACCCACAGCCTTCTGCATCAAAAGCAAGTATACTACCTGTTGTGCTACTAACAATGCAAATGACTTGGCATAAGTAGCACTAAACTTCTCTTTCCTGAAGCTCTCAGCTTTTTGTAAAATCCACTTGACACTCAACTAAATCTCTCAACTTTGCAGCATAAGAAATCAGGAAAAAGCCAAAATTTATTTGGGGGGGGTCAAAGGCCCAAAACCAGGGACACATTTTACATATTGCTTGTATAATCCTAGAAAGTTGTTAAAATAAAGTGTTTTGTGTTACCATGTGTTTCCTGAAAGATAGGAAGACTGAAACTTAAAGGGCTATCATTATTTAGTGAATTCAGTTCTCACTGATTTGCCAGAAAACCACAAATTTTAAGAGGAACAGACCAAAAGTATGAGCCAAATATTCTGTGAAAATCTGGACAGTTGAGAGCTATGGACTCAGCTCCCTGAATCATAAGTGGTGGTATGGGTAGAGAATTCAGGCTCTTGTTTGAGCCTGAGTAACACTAACCACCAAGTATACGTAACTGAGACATTTTATACATACACACACACAGAAGCAGCAAAAGAACAAAACTCTCCTTACTGGCACAACTTTGGCTCTGGCAGTATCAACAGAACAGCTGCAGCATACCTCCTGTAACACAGAGCAATAAGCGAACAATAACAGCTAGTTTAGTTAAACTTCCGCGTGTGAATCCATGTTAGCTTGAAAACTCCACTTTATTAATTTTTTCTGAAAGGTCTTGCAGCTGTGAAAGTGGAGGGCTCCCCCCCTGGCTTCCGGCACCCATGCCTTTGACTTTTGGTATCTGTGGTTACTTGGGATTGTACCTAAGCATCACGCTAGTGCAGAGGCTCCTTAAAGTAAATTGTAACAGATTTGTGACTACTCATTATGCCATCTGCTTTTTTTTTTTTGCTTTATGTGGGTATCTTTTTTCACTCTGTGTGGTTGGGTGACAGTTATCAAGTAGGAATAGCAGAGATTTTAGAAGTTTCTAATTGTATGTCATTGTTACTGCCTTTAGTTTGCTTTCAATTGCCCCCGTGTATTGTTGGTGAGTCAGGAACTGAATATCCTGACCTGGGCCCACCCCACTTACAATAGTGCAAGAAACCCTGCCACACATTTTCCCTGAGCTCAGGCACTTTAGGAAAAAAAGAGCCAGCATCTAAGAGACGCTAGCTACAAGGAGTACACAAGAGTTAATCTACTGCAGATTGATTGTCCTGTTGTAGATCATCAGTTAGGGTAAATTGTGACAGATCTGTTAATTCCAGCCCTTTATCTACATCATGCACCTAAATTTTAACAGGAAATGAATTATTATGGGAGGCTTCAACAAAACACTCTAGAGGTAGTTAATTGTTTTGAAGCCTGAAGTTAAGGGTGGGACTAGTACTAATGATACAAACACACTTCCACCTTAATTCTGTAAATACCATAATTTATTAAACAGTTTTGTATAGATCAATTGCTCTAGTTTGCCAGTATTATTAGATCTTTTGGTTATCTTTATTTTTGCCAGCATTTGTTAGGCATGTACTTGGGATGTTTTTTTCTAATTAATCAGGACTTATCATTGATCAGTACTGTCATGGTGAAAAAAATAGGTGGTGTAAAGAATGCTGGAAGATATTTATTAATGTTATTTCACTGGGTCAGTTTCTTCAAATTAATCTGTACATGTTCATTGATTAGGCACTATCATAATGAAATATTTAAGGGATAACTGAGGGAGGAAGTGGTTGTGTAATGGATGTTGAAGGGATTTTCAAACGTTTATAGCTTCATAGGTAAGTACTAGGTTGGCTGACTTTGTGGGCCATTTTAAGCTTATCCTGTTTTCCTTTCAAAGGTGAAAATCGAATCCTGTACCTTGTATCTGTAAGTTGAAGACGTTAACCATCGTACCAATCCCCCCACTCTTTTTTGTTAGTTTTTTTTTTTATCTGGGGATTGTTGCTTCAAATTAACCTACACCTGTCCATTGCTAATCAATTATATAATTTCAGAATTAAGTATTCAGATAATAACTGAAATAAGGGAAGGTGTAAAGGCCATTTGAAGGGCTTCTTGATGGTCAAAAACTATGTATGTTTGGGGACACATTTGTTTACCTCATATCTCCACCCCACTTGAAGAATTGTTCACGTTGGTATTTTTTTCCAAACTAAGACAACAAATCTGCTGTTGTACTTGGAGCCTTTAAAAGAAGACAACTGAGGTTCCAATGCTATACCAGTGTTCATTTAATGCATCTTTGACATGACAGATGAGACTTTATGCCATGTCACAGGTTCACTTTTGAATTAGCTGGGGTTTGGGCTGCCTTTTAGAATTTACATATTAGAGTTTGAAGATAAACATGTTTACCTAACTGGACTTTTTTTCCCTTGTGACAGAAAACAATATTTTCTATTTGTGTTTAAATAACAGTTGTGTTAAATGAAATGGTAGATAATCTTCAGTGTTTCATCCTGTGACTGTACTGTCCCTCATTTCCAGGTGAATTGATGGATGGTAGGAGAGGTCTTGTTCCATCTAATTTTATCGAGCGCGTTTCTGATGATGATCTCATGACTTTCCATCCACCTGAAGTTAATGACCTGTCTCACAGTTCATTCCATGAAGTCAGCTTCCATAGCAGTGAGCGCAGTCTCCAACTGAGTAATAGCAGTAGAGAAAAGAGTGATACATCTCTGCTAAGTGAGGAAGAAGATCCTATGCATGTTAGATCTGAGACTTTACTGACAAATGGCACTGAGGTGGATGGGGAAGAGTCTGGAAATGATGTTGTGCCTTACCCCAGGAGTCTGACAGTTATTAAACAACTTGCCAAGAGCATAATAGTGAGTTGGGAACCACCAGTTGTACTGGCTAGTTGGGGAAGTGTTTGGAGTTACAACATATACGTGGACAAAGAAATGCGAATGAATGTAAAGTTTGGGACTCAGACTAAAGCTGTAATTGAAAGACTAGAATTAAGTCTGAAAACTTACCGAATTTCAGTGCAAAGTGTAACTGAGAAAGGGAACTCTGATGAGTTAAGCTGCAGTATTCTTGTTGGGCGGGATGTATCCATAGCACCATCTCAGCTTAAAATTAAGAACGTGACAGCAACATCAGCAGACGTTACTTGGTTGCCAAGCAATAGCAATTACACTCATGTTATCTTCCTCAATGATGAGGAATATGATACAGTAAGGACAGGAAAGTACACTTACTCCTTACGAAATCTGAGGCCTAACACAAGGTATAGATTAAAAGTGCAGGCACGACCTCATCGTGTACCTTGGGAATTGCCTCCTGACAAGAGGGAACGTAAAGTAACATTGGTGCATTTTACCACCTTAACAGCAGGTAAGAATATGTCATTTGTGGGTTGACATGATCTTTGCACTGATTTTCTAATGCTGAAGCACTCTTTGCTAATGACTTTACTTCTTAGGATGTGACAAACAGGCTTTGCCAGCATTCTTTTTTTTGTACATTTTTGTTATTTCTGTAGCATATCCCATGTGACTGACAAAATGGACAATTGTATTTCCTTCTCCTTACCATTACTGGATGAAATCATCTCTCTCTCTTCCCTGTCACTGTGTTTTATCAATTTCTAGTTTTGCATATCAACTTTGAAGAGTAGATTGCAATCATCCTGTTGTCCTTGTGCTGGGAAAATAATATGTACTGTATACTTGTGATCCTGTTGCTATATTAAGTAGTATTTAATAAGCACAATATGTTCATGCAACTTTTAAATGCAAGGACTAAAGGTGAGTATAGTATGATATACCTCTGAAGTTACACAAAAACTTATCTGATAATACTTTGTTTTAGTAATGTACGTGCATTGGTGGACTTAATAATATAAACTTCAGTTAAAGAAATGCAAGTGTCCTGAAAGATGAAGACTCATATGCAAACAAATTAGTACTTAAAATGATTGTGTTTAACTGCATACTTGTCACTGTGTATTAAGGGAAATAGCCTTTGCTGCTTGGAGCTTACATAACATTAAGATAAGCCATTTGTGCTTTACGCCAGCAGTGATTCCCTTTCTCCTTGTAAATGTAAAAACTGTGGTGCAATTCCTGTTAGTGTTGCAGGTTTGAAAGTAGTCCTAGTCCATTGCCACATAGGTGTAAACTGTAAAACAAAGTCTGTACCAGTGCTGTACTTGTCACTTTAGTTGCTATTATGTACCTCTGCATTTAAGTGAAGTCTGCAGTATAAGAAGTTTAAACTTTATGAAGGAGGTATAAGTATCAAATATAAAAGGAGTGGTAGCAAAGTGGTACTGGATCCTCCCTTGCATCAATTTTATCTTTCATATTACACCAACGTCAGGTTAGATCTTTCTTCATTAAGGACTCTTAGGTCAATGCTGTAACAAATGGGTTTCTAGTCATCAATATTAGATGTAGCACAGACTGATTTCCAAGCAGCTGAGGGTCACTTGAGAGTAGTGAAATTATTCTTATGCTACTCCTCTTCCAGAATCAGTATATGTTGTTGTTGTTGTTGTCGTGTCTTTCGGCTTATCCCGGTTAGGGGTCGCCACAGCGGAACTCCGGTCCGCTAACGTTTGGTAGTGGATTTTTACATGCCGAGTTACCAGCCCTGACGCACAACCTTCAATGAAGGAACGCTCATTCATGCATGCCTCCACACAGAAGACGCTCTAGCTGAGAGTCGAACGGGACAACGTCTTGCTGTGAGGCGACAATGCTACCGCAGCACCACTACCACGGGTAGTTAGTATATGTATTATATAATGACTGGCAATCTAATAGTAATTGCAAATCAAAAGACAGTCAGGAGATTACTAGTTTGAAGCTGTAAAGAAATGGCAGTAGCACACAGTGCAACATTGTTTTTATAGAATCAGTTGGTATATGTATTATATAAAAACAATGTTGCACTGTGTGCCATTGCCATTTCTTTACAGCTTCAAACTAGTAATCTCCTGACTGTCTTTTGATTTGCAATTACTATTAGATTGCCAGTCATTTTGCTTTACTTTCTGTTAAGTAATTCAGAGTTTACTATGTTTTTAACATATTGCTGGATTTTGTTCAATGGGAATTCAGTTTGTTTTGAATTTCCCACTGAAATTATTTACAACAAAACTGAACTTATTGTAGTTATCTGTTATTAAAGTTTTTTACTTTTTTATTTTCTTGGGACTGTGTGTGATTGTGGTAATTGTGAATTCAGTAAAAGGTTTACCAGAGACAGAAATATAAGGAAACGTAAAGCCTTGAAATGAAAGCTTTTCTTTTACAGAAACAAGTTAAACAACTTAGAAGAAAAGGAAGCAAATATAAAAAGGACAAAGATGTCAGCTAAGTAGAGAGAAACAAAGACAGATTTAGACTTGGGATCTTCAAAGAAGACAGATAAGTAAAACCTGGACAAAATAGAAGAGAGAACATCAGTAATTAAAATAGCTGTGAGCTGGATTATCCTACAGCTTTGTCTGAAAATTTTTTTTTGTTTATACCCCCCCCCCCCTGCCCCAGACCCCCCTCCAAACCTCTTTGGGGACCTTCCTGATGGCTTCTCTGCCTATTCCCATTTTTTCTGTTGGGTGAAGACAGGCATTTCTACACCAGGGAAGATCCTATAGCCCATTAGTTTTTACCTAGGGATACTAATCAGACTACCTTCTACTCTAGCAGGAAGAGTGTGGCATTAGGGACCAGACCATTTTCAGGCTTGTGGACACACAGTTCTGATGTTTGTGCAGCTTGCTACAGTTTAAGAGGGAGAGATTTATTTATTTATTTTTAACTAAAACCTGAGCACTGTTGCACTCTGTGCAGGGTAATGAAGATTTTTTTTTTTACTAAAATAATGAGATGAAGGAAGCAGGGTATAGAAATGAGACCTGATTGGCTGGGGCAGAAGGGAAGGGGGCTGTTATGTATCTGACCACCTGGCTGGTGTTTCCAGTAGAAGGAGAGGACATTTTTATTTTTTTGCTCTTCATTTGAAGAGCAGAGGGGGTGGGGCGCTAGTTTGTGATACTTGTACAGAGTGCTGGTTGTATTTCATGTACTTCCGGTCTAAGGCCTCTATTGGTTCCACCATTTTTCAAAATGTTCTCTTCTAGGGCTTTCTGTGGTTATGTGGCTGAGGACTGTGTCCCACAGATTGAAGCTGGACAAAAAAAGACAACGTCAGACAGGAAAAATTATATAGTTACAATAAAGAGTAGATCCTTATCTGCTTTCATCCCCTTCAACCATCCCTGTCCCCGTTCTACTTAGTTGTCTCTGGTTAATCAGGCAGTCAGGCCTTCAAGGTGCTCCTTTTGGGTCCTTGATTAGGTTCCATTTTTTGTATCTCCTTGAGTTGTTGTGCTTATCCAAAGGAGCAATATTCTGGGGTAAGAGGTGGATGGGGAAGCAATGTATTATGGGTAGAGGAGGCAGAGCTCCTGGATCAAAGTCTGTGAAAAAAGGTTGGCTTCAGATCTGGGACAGATATAATAGCCCACAGGCTGAATCAGAGAGAACCAGACAACACGGATTTGGTAAGTACATCGTTTTTTTAATCCTTTTTCAAGGAATTTAAAAAAAAAATAGTGGGCAATAAGGCCATACTTCAAACAGTATTCAAGCAATGATTTATAAACAACCTTCTGTAGAATTTGAACTGAAAGTCTTAGTACTGATGTAGGTTTATAGTGATTGACTTCACTGAGACAGGAAACTTTAGGTATAGGAATTTTTGAAGCATATGTCAGGAGTTGGGAATAGTACCAGAGATTTATCAGTGGCTTGGCAGTTAGTAGAGAGAGCAGCTTTACAAAAGAAGGACATTGCTCATTTACATTGTGGCTGTAGTGTCAGTAAGTGCCCATGCATTTTTTTTTAAAACATTAAAAATTAAAAGCATTTCTGATGTCAGTATTTGAAGGTGTCCATTGATATGTTTAGCGCTTGATGAATTAATATGCAAATGAGGGGCTTACTCTGGTTGTTTGCTTCCAAAATAGGCTAAACCATTTGATCTCTGGTGAACAGGTATATGATTTTGCTGCTCAGGTTTGTCTTGTGTGTTTTACAGCCTACCAGAATCTTTTGGGGTTCTGTGTTAACATTACTCACTTTCTTCCAAGCTGTGTGATCAGAATTTTGTGCTTTCGTTTCCAGTTTGCAAACATTTGTTTCAGTAAGAAACGCATTGTACATTATAGTGTTGTTAGATTATTGCCACTTTTTCCAAAGGTTATCTCTGGAGCTGAAGTGTTTTTATGTGTGGAGAAGAGTGACCTTCTTTTTTTTAACATTTCAGACTTCTCTTTTGCAGTGAAAATAGCATGTTTTGAGAAAGCTTATCAAGAAGATTAGTATTTGGTCAGTGTGTGTAAATCATATTCCAGATAATTTTTTTTTAATCCAACTACTAGAGCAGACTGTTTGAAGCAGAGGTGCAGTCTACTTTTGGCAAACGCTGCTTTGATTTTAAGCCTTTTAAATGACAGGTAGTTATGGGACAGGGACGTCAATCACTTATTGAACAAATGCATTATTTTTCAACTCTATCCCTATCAGTAAGCTTATTTTAAAATGCACAGATATATGTAAGTAAAGCACCTCCATCAGTGAGTGGTTTCCTGCTTTTGTGTTATGCTTCATGGGTTCTGAAATAATTTGAGTAAGCTTATTTATAGCCAGTGTCCTATATGCAGGACTGCTTTACAAGGTCCTGTCCAGTTCAGGTTAAAGGCTTCAGTGAGGACATATCTTTTTTCTTGAGTACTCCTTGTAAATTGCTTACAAAACTTCATCAAAAGTTTTCAAAAACTGGGGCGATAAATATGCCATTGCTGCTTTTGGTGTGATTCATCCCCAGCAGTGAGCTGCATGTATTTTGCTTTATTTTAGTAAGGGATAGCAGAAACAAGTTATTCTAACATTTTTACTAAATCATCACATTTTAAGATGTATCATGAACTTGGACTGATAAAAAAGAACGCAATATTTAATAACAGTTTCCATTATTATTGTCATGCTGTAGTTGTATTTTCTTTTTAACAATTTTAATTCACTCCATCACATAAATTACTGAAGTTCTGTTTTCCCTTTAAACTTTACTCCTCCTCCTCCTAACCATTATTCCTTATATATTGGTTCTACATGTTCCATTTATTTATGTGAAATTTGCCTCTCCTTTTCTACAGATCCTGCCTGCATTTCTTTTATCGCCTTTAGAATATTCAAAACTTCCTTTACTGTTGATTTAGATTTTGATTTCCATTTTCTACTAACTTTTTCTTTTTTTTTCTTAGCATTAAACCTAACAAGGCCTTACTGTAACCAGGTAAATCAAATCCTACATCCCAGCTCAAAATGATCATTTCCTTATTTACCAACATTTGTCTGCCCAAAACGTCTGTCAAAGTAAGATATTTTTAAAATATGCCAACTTATATTTCCAAGAAGCAATTTCCCATTTACCTCTCTTTTCCCTGTTAGATCCGTTTTACATATCCTTAGCTGTCATAACAGAACCTTTTTTAACACTTTTGTTGAATTATCAAAGCGTCGGCAAACATACATTTAAAGTAAAGCATTATACATCACATATGCTCTTTTGTATAACTATCATCAATTCATCATTACATAAATTGCTCAATTCCTGCCTTTCCTTAAATCTCACTACTCTTCCAAAACATAATCCTACTCGTATTGTTTCCACAATTTCTATTTTATCTAGTTGTTGACTTTGATTTCCATTATCTAGTAATTGCTTTTTTGGCAGCCGCCAGAATTAAATTTAGCAAGGCTTTATATCCAGGCAATTCAGATGCCATATCCCAGCTCAAAAAAAAATTCTTTAGTTACACTCATTTTTCTCACACAGTATTTCTGACAGAGAACTCTACAGGGAATTGTTTAATTCTGCTAACTCATTACACTCCCAAAATATGTTTCCAGTTACCTCTTTCTTCCAATCAAAATACTGGGTGATTTTAACTACCCTGCCATTAACTGGGAAAACTACTCGTGTCCCAACACCTTTGTGCAACGGTTCTTGGAATTCATAAATTCCAACGCCCTGGATCAACTAATCCATAGTCCCACCAGGGGCTCCAATATCCTAGACCTGGTCATTACCAACATGGCGAATCAATGCTCCATACCTATGGTCACCCCCTCGTTAGTCAGGTCTGACCATAAGCTAATCACCCTTAACATCCACATCCCACCCCCACCCCCCAGTAAAGAAACCACCATAAAAAACTTCTCCAAAGCAAACTTCATGCTACTCAAGTCAGAAGTGACAAACTTCATGACACCCATGCAGACGGGAACTGAAAGTTCAACTGCTGAATCCTACACTAAGGCACTGTACGAGCACATCCACTCATGCATGAATCGTGCCATCCCTAATAGAACCAAAATGTTCTCATCCAAAAAAAGGAAGCCAATCTGGTGGTCCCCTGCCATAAACAAACTTTACAACAAAAGGAAGAAACTTTTGCAGAAAAGAGGAAAATCCCAGGATGCAAAAAACTCCCTTACTAGCCTCAGTAAGAAACTGAGATGCCTCATAAAATCTTCCAAAGCTAGTTATGAAAATAAAATTGCCAAAGATTCCAAAGACAACCACAAAGCATTCTATACCTATGTCAAGAATCTAAATGGCAATGCTCAGATCTGCTCTGAGCTAAAACAGAATGGCAATAAATATACTGATCCAAAGGATATTGCCAATATCCTGGCAGATCGATTCAGTGCCAACTTCACCCCTCTCTCACCCCCTAAATGGCCCATCTCAATACCGGAAGATTGCCAAATTCCAGTAATAACGGCCACACAGGTGCAAAACGCACTCTCTAAAGCCAAGAATACAGCATCCATGGGACCAGATGACATCCCGGCTGTGTACTACATGAACTACAATATGAATTCGCACCTCACCTAAGTGTGATGTTTAATCATAGCCTCACCTCAGGTTTCGGTGCCCACTGAGTGGCGCAGAGCTACAGTTATCCCAATCCACAAGGGGGGATCCACCTTGGATCCCGGAAACTACCGTCCCATCAGTCTGACAAGCCTTATCTGCAAGGCCATGGAGCGTATTATCATGGAACTTATAAACAAAGACATTAGCAACCTTCAAACACTGGACCCCACCCAGTTTGGGTTTGTGAAGGGCAGATCTTGTCTCCTGAACCTGATTGACTTCTTTGAATCAGTCTCCAGAGCCATGGACAAGGGTAAGGTGGTCCACACAGCCTATCTAGACCTTGCCAAGGCCTTTGACACCATCCCCCACTCTGGAATCATAGATAAACTTACTAAGTTGGGTATTAATCCCTATGTCACCCAATGGGTTGCTAAATGGCTTACTGATCGAACCCACACTGTAAAAGTAGCCGACTCCAAATCCAGCTCCAGACAAGTGACAAGTGGAGTACCTCAGGGTTCAGTCCTGGTGCCGCTCTTGTTTGGCATCTACTTCTCTGAAGTACAGGTCAACACTAAGGGACTCTGGCTAACAAAGTTTGCAGATGACTGCAAACTGGGAGCCATTATTGAATCCCCAAATGATGTGGATACTCTACAAAAGGGCCTTACAGAAACAGATGCTTGGTGCCAGAGCCATGGGCTCAAGCTCAATGCCAAGAAATGTATTGTTATCCCTTTGGGGAAAAAAACATGTATCCATGAATTACCATATAGGTGGCAGCACACTAAACACAGAAAGTGTGATAAGAGACTTAGGGACACAGGTGGACAGTGGTCTCACCTTCGATAACCACATCGCCACAACAGTCAGGAAATCCTTCTATGTGGCACACCTCATCATGAAGGGCTTTTCATCCAGAAAAAAGGAGGTCATTGTCCCACTGTACTCATCCCTCATTAGACCCATTATAGAATACAACGCCCCATTTGGTATGTACCTCTCAAGACATCTGCAACAACTGGAAAGGCCTCAGAAATAACTCACTAAAAGAATCACAGGCCTATAAAAGAATCACAGGCCTAAAGCAGATGCCCTACGCTGACCGCCTTAAAAAACTCCAGCTATACTCTGTCGCATATCGTCTACTCAGAGGCGATCTCTGCTTAACATACAAGGCCATGTCAAACCCAGAGCTGTTGGACATGCTACACTTAAAGAAATCCCAATCCCTCAGAGCTACACGCTCCAGGGATCTAAACCTTGTCATCACAATAAACAAAATATGCTGGAGGGATAGGTTCCTGACCCAGAGACTCCCCAGACTCTGGAATAGATTGCCCATACATGTCAAGCAGAGTGCCTCTTTGGACCTCTTCAAGAGGAGCCTTGACATTTGGATGGGAGAAAGGAAATTCACCCCAGGGATCACGTCAGTCGCCCTGCTAGACAGGGGTCCAGGAAAGTAAATAATGTGGGAAGAAATAGCCAGGGAATTGTTATGGCTAGGCTTTAATAGGCCCTAGGGCTGATAGCCTAGTACCAACCTATGAACCAAACCTCTGACATTTGCCATCTAACCAAGGAAAAATTCTTTGGAGTCTCCATGGGGTATAAAAGTACCTATGCAAACTCTTTTCTAACCTCTTCTGATTGATTCCTATAGATCTGATGTGATGTGATGCGTGTCATTATTGATCACGGATGGGTCTAGGATCTGACCTCGGATCCGAGCCGGCAAAGTGAGCAACAGTCCTTGAGTTTGAGCTCCTCCCCTCCCATTACTTCCTATTACCCATAATCCTCAGATCTCATTTGCTGCAATAGCAGCTCAAGCTCGTTTTGGTGTAGATTTGTTTTTTTCCAGTTGGCCATATACTATTTTTCTCCCTTTCTCTTTCTTTAAAAGTTTTTAGTGCTAGTAGTTAGATTAATTAGTTGCCCCCCCCCCGTTAGTTTGTCGCTGTTAGGGTTTTTCCCGCCCTTTTTCCCTTTCTTTCTCTTCTCCTGCTTTTGGTGTGACAGTACTCTGTGTGTGTGTGTGTGTGTGTGTGTGTGTGTGTGTGTGTGTGTGTGTGCATGCATCCTTTGTTATGAGGTTTTTCTTTTTCGGGATGGCCAAGAAACCTGGGCTCAGATGCTGCTCCTCATGGGGTCGGAAGATTGTCCCTGCCAACATGCATGAAGAGTGCATCTACTGTCTAGGAGAGCTCCATTTAGAGAGTAAATGCAATATCTGAGTAGGATTCAATCCCAGGGCTCTCGTAGACCATAGGAATAAACTTCTGTGGAAAGGTCTGGCCAAAGGCGGTCCTCTGGTTTAGGACTCCCCCTCTAAGGCCTCTCTGGATCCCAAGAAGAAGCCCTCTGCCTCACAGGAGTCCCCTGCAAAATGTCCTAGGCTCTCGGATCCATATGCTCTGGGTCAGAGTCCAGCCTTGGGAGCATTGGATCTGGGGTCATCGGCACCGAAAGCCTTGGCTCCCCCTGACAGATCTGACTCATCTGATGCTCTGATGTTTGGAGGTCTTCAGATCCGACAAATTCGAGATCCCCCTTGGCTATGACAACCTCGTCGGATCCATCGGCAGGAATGCAAGTTTGCTTGAATCCATCTGGGCCTTCGGGTACATCAGCTCTTTTGGAGCCTATCGTTATTTATTCCCTCCAGCCACCTCCAAGCTCTCTGATCTGAGGAGGTCAAGCAGGTCCTCTTCCAGGGACTGCAGGCACTCTGGCCCCTCTTCAGTCTCCTATCAATCCACGAGGCGTTTCCTCCCATTGGATATGGACTAGATGATGCAGAGCTTTCTCAAAGCCCAAATGGAACTGGGTCTACTTTCGTCCCCTAGCCACTTGCCAGGGGGAGTTTCACCCATATCTGATCTCCTCTACTCCTACCCGACTTCTGGGAGTTCGATGGTCCCAGGGTCAGAGCATGTCTAAGGAAAGGCCATTGGCGTTGGGTGGTGCCCCCATGCCTCCTGGGTCCCTGGCTGGCTCAACCCACTTGCCCACTGCTTTGGCCTTGCCTCAGGCCAGAGATAAAGGGATTCAATAGAAAACACCGGCCAAGGGGCAGAGGGGGGTCCACAGAATCAGGACTTCTGAGAACCCTTCTTAAAGTCCCCGCAGTGCTCCTGAAGCACTGCCTAACTGTCCTGCCCTGGAGGCAGTCAGGGTTCGTATCTCCCTGCACCACTTGGCCTGAGCCGCCATTACCTCAGACCAGGGGTGCAAAACATTGTTTCCAGGGGATACTTTATACCATTTGATTCCTCCCCTCCACTCCAAAAGTCACTACCAGACATCCTACCCTACCAAAGGGAGTTAGCTCTCTCAGAGGTGCAAGATGTCCTTCAAAAAAGAGCCATCCAAAAGGTCCCAACAGGACAACAAGGATCCGGTACTTACTTTTGCTTCTTTTTAGTGCCAAAAAGAACAGGGGACCTGCATCTCATTCTGGACCTTGGCAAATTGAATTTATCAGTCAAGAAGTCGAAGTTCCGGATGGTCACTATTCAGTCCATTCTTCTGCACAAGGACGACTGGATGTGCTTAGTAGATCTCAGGGATGTGTACTATCACATAAACATAGACATGAGCTCCAGAAGATTTCTGCGCTTCTGGCTGGGGGCGAGTCATTATCAGCTCAGAGCCCTAGCCTTCAGTATCACCTCAGGCCCCCGGGTGTTCACCAAATGTATGGCAGTGGTTGCAGTCCATCTCCGGCTGTGAGGATTTCAGGTCTTCCTGTACCTGGACAACTGGCTCCTCATGGCTTCCACAAAGCATCTTTTGTCACTAGCCACGGATTTCACTCTCAGCATTTTCAAGATCTGTGCATTACCGTCAATCTTCTGAAGTCTCAGCTTCTTCTGTGCCAGAGGCTGGACTTCATAGGAGTTCTTCTAAACACTGTGTTGGAGACTGCAGCCCTTTCCCCACGCAGAGTAATCACGATCCGGGAGCAGGTTTTCCTCCACCTGGATCTGGACAGTGCCCCTGCCCATCTTATTCTTCAGGTCCTTGGGATGATGGCAGTGACTATTCACTTGGTTCTCCTCACCAGGTATCGTATGTGAGTGCTCCAGTGGACCCTGACAGTACAGTGGTCAGCTCATCTTCACCCCATGTCCACACCGATTTGAATTTCTTGGGTCTCCTTTATGCCTATCCCCCAATGCCCCTCAATCCCAAAGTTCTACAGAAAGCCCGCCGCCTGAAGGCTCACCTCATCCTTATTGCCCCCTTTTAGCCTCATCATTCGTGGTTCCCCCTCCTCTGGTCTCATCTGAAATATCTGCCTTGGAAATTAGATCCAGTACAGGATCTCATTTCTTATCCATGGGGACTTCCACCTCCAGACCTGACATCCCTGAGGCTGACAGCTTGGTACCTCCAGTTCCAGTGATCGTTAGCCAGACCAAGTTACCTTCCCTAGTAAAGGATATTATTTTGGCTTCTCAGAAACCTTCCACTAAGAAAGTTTATTCCAGGAAATGGAAGAGGTTCTCTATTTGGGCTCGTCAGAGGGACATAGATCCCTTTTCAGCTCCAGCTCCAGATATCTTGTCTCTGTTCCAGCAAGGGGCTAGTTTCTTGATGATTAAGTTGCAGTTGGCAGCTATCTCCAACTTCCATTTAGACGATAGTCCCATGTTTTCTTCTAGGCTCTGTAAGGCCTTTCTCAGAGGGGTGTTCTTGCTTAGGACTCCCTTCAAAGACCCATCTCCTCCTTGGGATCTTACGTTGGTGCTGCAGTCCCTGACTCAACCCCTTTTCGAACCTGCTGCAAAATGTGACATTAAGTTTCTGTCTTGGAAAATGGCTTTCTTGGCGGCAATCACCTCTGCCAAGAGGGTTTCTGAGTTGCAAGCTCTTTGTATAAAATCTCCCTTCATGGTTTTTCCATAAGGATAGGGTTTCCCTTAGAATGAATCCTTCCTTCATTTCAAAGGTGGCTTTGGAAACTAATCTAAATCAGTTTATCCAGCTCCCTATCTTTTTTCCCATCTTCTCCAACAAAGGGGAGTATCAGCTGCATTGCCTGGACGTCCACAAGCAGTTACGTTTCTACTTAAAGAGGATTGAGGATTTTCGGAAATCGCATTGGCTTTTTGTGCCTTCTCCCAGGCTAGGAGGGGCAAGGCCATTTCCAAAGCATTGATTTCTCGTTGGATAGTCTCTTGAATAACACACATTTACGAGAGCAATCACAGGGATCTTCACAGACCTCTTAAAGCTCATTCTACAAGATCACTGGCTACATCTTCGACTTTCTGGGCTAGGACATCCTTGGATAGCATTTGTGCAGCTGCAACTTGATCAAACCCCCATACCTTTGTAACACATTACAAGTTGGATTTGGTATGTAGGGGTAGAGTCTCATTTGGTTCTTCTGTGCTTGGGCATGTCCTTCCTTGAGACCTCCCAGGATTTGGGTAGCTGTGGATTTTGACCCATTCATGATCAATAATAACACGGATAGCATCAGATAAAGGGTTATGTACTTACTGTAACTTGGAATCTGATATATCCGGTGTCATTATTCGTCATGTTGCCACTCTCTGTCCCCCTCCTTCTGGTGATCAGGGGATTCTGGAAAATGTCTGGGTACGCCGTTCCTGGGTTAGGATAGTCTCCCTGCCGGGATGGTTATCTAGCAAACTTGATCTGAGGATTATGGGTAATAGAAAAACAAAAAAACGCACTGGAGCACAGAAAGCTGTAATCACGGAAGGAAATACAAACTGCTTGAGATACACGAACACTTTATTCGCCTATACAATCCAGTTAAAGCACTTTTCGTCCACCTGAATAGGTAGACTTCCTCAGAACTTCACACAGTATACTACATTCAGTAAGCTTAAAAACTCTAAAACAAGTGCTAACAGCTGACATCAATCAAGTAATCATGATGTTTCAAGATTTTAACTTCAACACACATGGCAGATCAAACTGAATTCTTACTCTTACCCGGGACTTAATGATCTGTGTTCAATTGGTTGTGTGTTGAAGTTAAAAAGTTTAAGAAGGTAAAATCAATAATATGGGTTAAAATGCTTACTGAATATTTTAGAGATATGTAGTATGTCTTTTAATTTATACTTATATTTATTTCTAATTGCAAGTTTCTTTATTTGTGGCTGTGAAAGTAAAGCTTTGTTTAAAGAGCACTGTTATATTTTGTATAGGTCCAGTACGTTGTTTACATTTCTAATTGTCTATGAGGGTGTATTTTTAATTTAAACTTGAAACATCATGATTACTTGATTGATGTCAGCTGTTAGCACTTGTTTTAGAGTATTTAAGCTTACTGAATGTAGTATACTGTGTGAAGTTCTGAGGAAGTCTACCTATTCAGGTGGACGAAAAGCGCTTTAACTGGATTGTATAGGCGAATAAAGTGTTCGTGTATCTCAAGCAGTTTGTATTTCCTTCCGTGATTACAGCTTTCTGTGCTCCAGTGTGTTTTTTGTGTTTATTCTTAGTTTATTTGTACCTGTGCATTTGAGATTATGGGTAATAGGAAGTAAGGGAAGGGGAGGAGCTTGAGCTCAGGAGCTGTCGCTCACTTTGCCGGCTTGGATCCGAGGTCGGATCCTAGACCCATCCGTGATGAATAATGACACTGTACAGTTCGGATTCTAAGTTATGGTAAGTACATAACTCTTTTTGTATTGTGCAATATTTTATATACCTTACTAATTATCCCTTTTAACAGCACCTTTTATTCTAGATTCAGCTAAAAACTCTGCCAAAACAGGTCTTTCACTTAGGATTCCCCTGTCTCTTTGCCTATACTCTGATATCAGTCCTTAATAGGTAAGGCAGTCTCTAGCTTGCAGTCCAGATGTCTTTTTGGCCCCTTCCCATTCTGTTACCTTTCCCTCTAGTTATTTGATCCCAATAACGTGATTCTTTTGCCAGTTTTGTCCTGTAAATTCCAGCCCCCTCATGCCTATTCTCTGTACCCCTAACTGCAGTTATCCCTATTCTCATGTTGGCTTAGTTCTTAGAATACTTTCGGCTACTTTATGAATGCAATTGCCTCTGTTGCCGTACTCTTAAAATCCCAGCTATCTCTGTCGAATGTTTTCTCTGCATTAAGACCCACCAACAACAGCATTATTTTCTTACATTCTGCTTCCCTCTGGATCATCATAGTTTTATTAATGCTGTCAGATGTTTAACTCCCCTCCACAAAGCCACATTGATCCATATCTGCCAATTTTGGCAACACCTTTGCTATTATTTTAGCTATTATAGACATAAACACTTCATAATTAAGGTTTAAAATTGAAATGGGCTTATATGAAGCTGGTCCGATGGGTCTTTACTGTCTTTAGATATTACGGCCACCAATGTGACAAAAGATTAATTTTGCCTCTTTTGCAAAGCCTTTTGGATGTTTGTACAGGACTTTTCGCCTGGTGTATACTCAGATTATTTTAAATGGAGTCCTGAAGTTTACTTACTAGTTAGCCAGCCACACACTCCAAACCATACTGAACAGAGTATGCATAATAGAGGAACATTATTTAAGACTATTACAGCCCAAGACTGGCTCACTGTCTTAATTGGACCATGTACCCATACTTGTTTTAACACAGGTGAAAAGGATAAGTTGCATGGTTTGTCAGTGTATGTGGTTCAACTGGTAACACACTCTTCTTTGGTACTGTAAGTTCAGAAGGCTGTGTGTTTCTTTCCCACTCTAGGTAAAAGGATTAATTTTCCATTACTGCACTGAAGGGCAGCATTAGAGAATGCTGTGATCCTGAGTGCTGCCATTATTTGGATGAGATGCGAAACTGAGATCCCACCTATATGAGTTGGTGGTAGCTGAAGTAGATGTAAATGATCCCACAACACTTATCAAAAAAGTAGGGGAAGTTCCCCAGTACCCTGGCCAAATTTTGCATGTTTAGTATGAATACCACCTCAGATCTTCCCTGAAAAGGGGCCAATGGCCTTCTGGAACTAACTTGGTCAACAAAGGGTAAATAAATTAATAAATAAAAGAGATGGTACTTTTTAGAGTACTTGTTGGAAAATGAGAGCTACAGGAGATGGGTGGAAAATGTGTTAAAATGTAAAACAGAAGTGGGAATATAGGTGGGTGTAGATGAATGAAATGCATTGGAAGAGGAGATAAAAGACAAAGAGATATTCCACTAAGATAAATTTGATGGATTAGGAGAGATCTCAAAAGATAAAGGAAGATATTGTGAAACTGCAGGTTAAGAAAGGTAAAATGATGCCAGATAAATTAGTACAGTACAAACAAGGAAATAAAGTGATTATGGATTGGACAAAATAATGATTTTTAAAAAGGTAGTTGCAACGGTTTATATTTTGACAACTCCCCAAAATAAATGGAGGTATTAACACTGTGTTTGAAGCATTAGGTGTTAGAATGGGCTTATTTTTAAGATCATGGATGAGAGAAGTGTGCAAGTGGAAAGACATCCAAAAGATGTATTGCCAGTATTTGGGAAGTTTTATGCAGCACTGTATGTGCCAGAGGACAGGATTCAAACAAGTGAAGATAAAACAGATACCTAGTCACAGCATAAACCATTTCCAAAAATAAAGGAGGCTCAAGAAGGAAAATTATCTACACCAACAGCTTTAGATGAGTTCACAGAACTAGTGAGGAGCCAAGCAGAAAGGGAGTTACCAGGGCATTGCATCTGTGTATTGGAAACTTGAGTACCATAGTTAATGATGGTGTGGATGGCATTAATGAGCCAGATTTTAATTGACAGTAATACAGTTTTACTCATTCATTATAAACAAAAACATTACAAAGCTAGATGTGCAAAATGGAAGAATGAAACTTGTTCTGAGGCTGACAAAATGGGACTTGAGTAAAGTTCAGATGATGAAAGAATGGTGTTTCCTTCAATCACCAGCATGTTTTTGTTGCAGCAAGGTCTCACAATAACAAAATGATTGTTAATTTAAAGGGAGATATTGCCCAAAGTATCATAAAGAGTTTCTCATTGACAAGTGGTTTTAAATAGCAAGGGAGATTCACACGATTCAAGGGAATACTCAAAGACTATACAGCGTATAAAGTGGATAGTTCAGACTGCATTATAAAGTTTGAATCTGTGATAGGTAATGAGTGTAAGGTATTAATTACCTAGAAATATATAACAGGGCAATAAATTTGCCCATTGACAAATGTGTTGCTCCAGAGGCATCCTGAGTTAAGATGGATAAGAAACTTTGTACTAATTATTGGTGTACAGTATTCCTCTGGATAAGTATGGAAATCTGATATAAATATATATATATATATATATATATATATATATATATATATATATATAGATAGGGGAGTCGTTATTTTTATCAAATGTTGTTTTAGTCAACATCTGTTTAATTTAAAGATTTGGGGCTTTGGACATTTTGGATTTTTTTTTTTTTACTTTTTTTGTCAATGTTGTAGAGACAGGTATGTGTCTCAGGGAATCTTATGTATATATCTCAAAGAATCCACGTTCTCTGAAAAAGGCTTCCCATCCATGTGAAGCTGAGCCCATCCTTAGCCCCATTCAAGCATAACCTGGATGGGAAATTGAAAATTCATCACTGGTGTGACACCTATGTCTCTGATGGACAGAGGCAGCCATTAAATCATGCCCTAACTAACATATACCCCTTAAAATTGCCTATAAGGCACAATAACATGTGGTATACATTAAGGCTGCATTGCTAGGCTTATAAAGGCCCCAAAGTTCATTAGCCTAGTATACACCATTAATAAGAAAAATAAAAGCTTCCTATAGTAGTGGTGTGAGCATCCAGGACATTGTGGTAAATGGTCACTTTCAGTGCCAGGTAGCTAATTCAATTAGTAGGGGGTTACAGAAGAAAATAAAGGGAGATGCAGTTTTGGTGGTTGTATTATGTGCCTGTTAATGGAATCTAGACCTGTGATTTTTTTAATAGTGGAACAGTAAAGCCATGTGATACTAATTTTTGTGATAGCACTAATGTAATTTATATGTGTGTATGTCCATGTAAGAAAGTATAGCTTGGAGAAACAATGAAAGTGTTCTGATTTAGGTTAAAACAACACTGTAGAAATATTTAAAAAAAACATGAATTTTAAATGTCCTTTAGTAGCATATTTTTATAATTTTCATAATTCAAAATATAATGGAGTTAGGAAGAGTTTAAACATGTTTAATATCATCTAATCTTAAGGTGACTATTTCTGCAGTATAAAGGAACTTGTTTCATATTACAATTTAGTACTTCCTTGGTCTTAATGAGGAAACTTACTTGAATTCTATAGCATGTGTAAATATTTTATTCATGATTTCTTGTTGTATTGGCTTTTAGCTGTATTATATAATTAAGTGGGTATGGTTCACTTCTTTAAATATGTGATCCTCTCTGTGTTTGTAACTTCCTTTGAAGGCTTCTTTAGCTGAGGTGCTAGAAGTTTTGGAATACATTTCTGTCTGTGGATTTGTCACTGTTTGGTTATGCCTTGTTTATGTTTATAAGACTAGCTTCTGCCTTTTCTTTTGCATGCGCACACCAGCAGCATAAGATGTAGATAAATTCAGCTGCACATTACTGGCATACCGTGAATACCACAGATTTACCGAGTGGTTAAGCAAGCTGTCCATGCATGCAAATTATGTATCTGTGAGATGGAATGATAGATTGTCCACAATTCATAGTCCTGTGAAGGGTGTGATTCTCGTACTGCCATTTTTATTTACAGTAGATAAGCTGAGGTGGCTCCTGACTCTAGTTCCCCATGGAGAACATCTGCCTGGTGTGTTGAGAGGAGAAATATGTTCTCTTCTTCTGTACAGTCGGTTCAGGGGATGGCTGTCAGAGGCCTACATAGGGACATTCAAGAAGGTCAATTTCCTGGTATAACCTGGCAGATGTGCTGTCCCCAGGCCAACCAGCATCTTTCATATCAGTGTGCAGTGCAGGCGGTGATAGGATGACCTGCATCACCATCACCCCAAGGATCTCATGTCACAGAAGTAGAAGTTGAGTAGAATTCTGAATGCATGGCTAGGATGCTAAAAAGCCTCAGAGATCAAAAGCCTAGTGAGTACCTATGAACCTATAAGAACTTCCCAAATGGTACAGAAGTATTGTCATCTGCTGTGTAATTTTCTTTGACTGTTAAAGATTTTTCAGTTTGTAACAAGTGTTCTTTGTTTTTAATCTGACAGTTCACAGGAGTTCTCAGGATGGTTGCTGTGCATGATGAGTGTGCTGCTGTTGGCAGCTGTTCTTTTGTGCCTTTTAGTTAGATAGTACTGGGTACAAGGCTGTGAACTTTTGTGCCTTTTAGTTATATAGTACTGGGTACAAGGCTGTGAACTTTTGTGCCTTTTAGTTAGATAGTACTGGGTACAAGACTGTGAACTTTTGTGCCTTTTAGTTAGATAGTACTGGGTACAAGGCTGTGAACTTTTGTGCCTTTTAGTTATATAGTACTGGGTACAAGGCTGTGAACTTTTGTGCCTTTTAGTTAGATAGTACTGGGTACAAGGCTGTGAACTTTTGTGCCTTTTAGTTAGATAGTACTGGGTACAAGGCTGTGAACTTTGTGCCTTTTAGTTATATAGTACTGGGTACAAGGCTGTGAACTTTTGTGCCTTTTAGTTATATAGTACTGGGTACAAGGCTGTGAACTTTTGTGCCTTTTAGTTATATAGTACTGGGTATAAGGCTGTGAACTTTTGTGCCTTTTAGTTAGATAGTACTGGGTACAAGGCTGTGAACTTTTGTGCCTTTTAGTTAGATAGTACTGGGTATAAGGCTGTGAACTTTTGTGCCTTTTAGTTAGATAGTACTGGGTACAAGGCTGTGAACTTTTGTGCCTTTTAGTTATATAGTACTGGGTACAAGGCTGTGAACTTTTGTGCCTTTTAGTTATATAGTACTGGGTATAAGGCTGTGAACTTTTGTGCCTTTTAGTTAGATAGTACTGGGTACAAGGCTGTGAACTTTTGTGCCTTTTAGTTATATAGTACTGGGTACAAGGCTGTGAACTTTTGTGCCTTTTAGTTATATAGTACTGGGTACAAGGCTGTGAACTTTTGTGCCTTTTAGTTATATAGTACTGGGTATAAGGCTGTGAACTTTTGTGCCTTTTAGTTAGATAGTACTGGGTACAAGGCTGTGAACTTTTGTGCCTTTTAGTTAGATAGTACTGGGTACAAGGCTGTGAACTTTTGTGCCTTTTAGTTATATAGTACTGGGTACAAGGCTGTGAACTTTTGTGCCTTTTAGTTATATAGTACTGGGTACAAGGCTGTGAACTTTTGTGCCTTTTAGTTAGATAGTACTAGGTACAAGGCTGTGAACTTTTGTGCCTTTTAGTTATATAGTACTGGGTACAAGGCTGTGAACTTTTGTGCCTTTTAGTTAGATAGTACTGGGTACAAGGCTGTGAACTTTTGTGCCTTTTAGTTAGATAGTACTGGGTACAAGGCTGTGAACTTTTGTGCCTTTTAGTTAGATAGTACTGGGTACAAGGCTGTGAACTTTGTGCCTTTTAGTTAGATAGTACTGGGTACAAGGCTGTGAACTTTGTGCCTTTTAGTTAGATAGTACTGGGTACAAGGCTGTGAACTTTTGTGCCTTTTAGTTAGATAGTACTGGGTACAAGGCTGTGAACTTTTGTGCCTTTTAGTTAGATAGTACTGGGTACAAGGCTGTGAACTTTTGTGCCTTTTAGTTAGATAGTACTGGGTACAAGGCTGTGAACTTTTGTGCCTTTTAGTTATATAGTACTGGGTACAAGGCTGTGAACTTTTGTGCCTTTTAGTTAGATAGTACTGGGTATAAGGCTGTGAACTTTTGTGCCTTTTAGTTAGATAGTACTGGGTATAAGGCTGTGAACTTTTGTGCCTTTTAGTTAGATAGTACTGGGTACAAGGCTGTGAACTTTTGTGCCTTTTAGTTAGATAGTACTGGGTACAAGGCTGTGAACCTTTGTGCCTTTTAGTTATATAGTACTGGGTACAAGGCTGTGAACTTTTGTGCCTTTTAGTTAGACAGTACTGGGTATAAGGCTGTGAACTTTTGTGCCTTTTAGTTATATAGTACTGGGTACAAGGCTGTGAACTTTTGTGCCTTTTAGTTATATAGTACTGGGTATAAGGCTGTGAACTTTTGTGCCTTTTAGTTAGATAGTACTGGGTACAAGGCTGTGAACTTTTGTGCCTTTTAGTTAGATAGTACTGGGTACAAGGCTGTGAACTTTTGTGCCTTTTAGTTAGATAGTACTGGGTACAAGGCTGTGAACTTTGTGCCTTTTAGTTAGATAGTACTGGGTACAAGGCTGTGAACTTTTGTGCCTTTTAGTTAGATAGTACTGGGTACAAGGCTGTGAACTTTTGTGCCTTTTAGTTAGATAGTACTGGGTACAAGGCTGTGAACTTTTGTGCCTTTTAGTTAGATAGTACTGGGTACAAGGCTGTGAACTTTTGTGCCTTGTAGTTAGATAGTACTGGGTACAAGGCTGTGAACTTTTGTGCCTTTTAGTTATATAGTACTGGGTATAAGGCTGTGAACTTTTGTGCCTTGTAGTTAGATAGTACTGGGTACAAGGCTGTGAACTTTTGTGCCTTTTAGTTAGATAGTACTGGGTACAAGGCTGTGAACTTTTGTGCCTTTTAGTTAGATAGTACTGGGTACAAGGCTGTGAACTTTTGTGCCTTTTAGTTAGATAGTACTGGGTACAAGGCTGTGAACTTTTGTGCCTTTTAGTTAGATAGTACTGGGTACAAGGCTGTGAACTTTTGTGCCTTTTAGTTAGATAGTACTGGGTACAAGGCTGTGAACTTTTGTGCCTTTTAGTTAGATAGTACTGGGTATAAGGCTGTGAACTTTTGTGCCTTTTAGTTAGATAGTACTGGGTACAAGGCTGTGAACTTTTGTGCCTTTTAGTTAGATAGTACTGGGTACAAGGCTGTGAACTTTTGTGCCTTTTAGTTAGATAGTACTGGGTACAAGGCTGTGAACTTTTGTGCCTTTTAGTTAGATAGTACTGGGTACAAGGCTGTGAACTTTTGTGCCTTTTAGTTAGATAGTACTGGGTACAAGGCTGTGAACTTTTGTGCCTTTTAGTTAGATAGTACTGGGTACAAGGCTGTGAACTTTTGTGCCTTTTAGTTAGATAGTACTGGGTACAAGGCTGTGAACAGGTGAAGGGATGGTGCATTTCATGCTTCTGCAGAAATGCAAGTGTGTTTTGTGTAGCTGTCTCTGCTTCTTTGCAGCTAACTGCTTTATTGCTGCCACTGTTCATTTATTAATACCTTTAGTAACATAGATTATTGACCTGCTTACTGGGAATCGTTCTGCCATGCTGTTGAAAGGTATTGTTTTGAGCTGTGAGTCTCATCTGAGGCTTCTCCTTACTTGCATTTTTGTGAAGCTGTAGTGTTGAATTGTAATCAGCATTTACTCACATTTATACTATGTTACATGATGGCTTGCCTTTCCTTTGTGTCTTTCAGTATGGGCAGTATGGAGCCAGAAAATATTACTAGCACAGCAGGGCTAGTGAATCTGTATGTTTGCCAGTGAGCCGCTGATTGCTCATCACTGATGCCAGGCTCCTAATGTTATCTATCTTCTGAAAGACTCCTTGTTTCACCAGAGCTACAGGAATGTCAGCTGCAGCCTGCTACCACTGCATCTGAGGTCATGACTGATGCTGGTGAATGGTGGGACTGCTTTGTTTGGGGAGGGTTGTCGCTCATCCCAGTTAGTCTCAATTACCATCCTTGACACCGTCAGAGCTGGAGCTCATAGCAGAGGCTGCAGTTGAGCAGGTCATGGCCTGCTAGGTTGCCATCCAGCAACCCATCCTACAGCAAGTAAAAGATTTACAGGACCAGCTGGCAGATGCCATCAGGCAGCTAGGGGTGAGAATGGCTATTATCGCAGGCCACCTGGACCCAGAGCCACCACCTGCCAGGTCTCAGTAATACCTGGCATCTGGCAGGCTACCTTTACCCCAAACCCTTACATCAGCCATTTGTCTACCTTTTGTTTGTCTGTCTTCCCCGTATGTGCCCACATCCTCCCCGTTTGTCTTTGTGTCATAAGTGTGCACCTGTTTGCCCCGTTTGCCTCCCTTCTCAACCTGCTTTATCTTGCAGTTTTCCTGCTGTGTTCTTGTACTTGATATGCCCCTTTCGTTGTTTTCCTGTGCTCCCTTTTCACCCCTTTTAATGAACTAGCAAGATGTCTGCCATGCTGGTCACACTTTCACTGATTCTTAGCACCCCCCACCCCATTCTGTATTTCTTTCTGTGGGCACACTAGCTATCAGTTACAAGTGATGCGTCTGTTTCCTGCTACATTTCTCTCTCTCAGTTTCTCATGGGTTTAGCTTATTGTGATACAAGAGTGTATATTACCACCAGCTTTGCTCATACAAGGCAAGGGTTATTTGAAAAATCTCAACCTGAAAACTCTTAATGTAACTGCCTGCATGATAAAATTTTGCTATCTTTTAGGGACCTTTTTTCTGAGGGTTGTGTAGTAGGTATTAAAGAAGGCAAAAAAAAAATTTCTTGTAAGTCATATTTGTGCAAGTGGAAAAGATTTTCTGGTGGGTGCCGATACAGGAACCAGGACTCTCTTCAGGTCTGGCTGCCCCTGGTTCTTTGTGTGAGTTACTGTCCTCTGGCCTATCTTATTCCTCGATCATGGTACAGTTGTCTCATTCCCCTACCCCCAACTGTACTCGAGGCAAACAATTTTTGATAGAGGTTTTACATATCTCTTTTTTTTAACACACTTTTATTGAATTATCACTTGCAACATAAGCAATTTTAAATTTATGGAAAAGTAATGAAAAACTGTATTAACATTAACAAACATTATACTTCAGATATATTGCTTTATATCATATAATCTAAGCAATGTTACATAAATTATTCAATTCCTGCCCCTTTTTTAAACAAGAAACATCTTCATTAAACCATCACTTATGACATAAGCAATCATACCTTTATATAACTGAAACCAAACCACCCTGGCACAATCCTAGTTGCAAGCGTTTTACATCACAAACCATACTGACACACTCCCAATTTGCAAACATTATACATCACTTATAATCTACCCAATCATTTTCAGTCAAACATTATATAGCGCATTTAAGTCTTGCCTTCTTTTAAATCTCATTCCTTCCCTGTATGTATTGTTCCCACAATTCCATTTTTTACTATGTAGTTTGCTTTTACCCATTTCTAAAGATCTCAGTTCCTTCACTGCTTCTAATATAGTTTGTTTAGATTTTGCTTTCCATTTTCTAGTAAATGCTTTTCTGGCAGCCACCATAATTAGACACAGCAAGGGCTTATCATGTTTAGGCAATTCTGATTCTGTATCGTAGCTCAGAAAAATCATCTCCCTCATCACATTAGTCTGCTCACCCAGCATCTCCGACAATGCATTCCGCAGGAAATCCTTAAAGTCCACCAACCGACCACACTCCCAGAAAGTATGTTCCCAAGTACCTCTTTCTTCACTGTCAACCTGAGCAAAAATCCTCTGAAATCTACTTAGGGTATAAAAATATCTGTGTAAACATTTCCAAGCAAAAATGCTAAATCTTCTTGATTTTTTGTTGCATATTTGGACAACATATATATATATATCCTCCCAGTGTTTCTTTGTGAAGTGTTTATCCAATCTCTTTTAAATCCTTTTTAACCTCCTCTGATTGATTCTTATAGTTATCATGCAATATGTTATATGCTCTACTAATTATTCCTTTGTTAATGGCAGCTTCTATTCTAGATTCTGCTAAAAACTCTTAACAGTGCTGGTCTTTCATTTAGGACCCCTCCCATTTCTTTCCCTTTGCCTATACTCTGATCGCAATCCTTGATAGGGAAGGCAGTCTATAACCTGCAGTACAAATACATTCTTGACTTCTTCCCATTCTGTTACCTTTCCCTCTCTAGTTATTTGCTCCCAAACTTTGGTTTCTTTGCCAGTTTTCTCCAGTAAATTCCAGCCCCTCTTGCCTGTTGTCTATATCCCTAATTGCAGTCATCCCTATCAGCAGAATCTCCTTTCTCCATTCCCATGTTGGCTTAGTTCTTAGAATATATTCTGCTACTTTATGGATATAATATTCTGTATGATTGTTGTTATTCCCCTTAAAGGGCTGCATCCAAAATCCCAGTCTCTCCTTGTTTATTGAGCTTCCCCCCTGTTTCAACAGCATCCCTTTACACATTGAATTATAGTTTTTTGCTTGTGCTGTGTGTAGGAGCCTTGCATGTTTAGCTCTGAAATACCCCTTCAAATTGGGTAATCCCAATCTGCCCTGATCTACTGGAAGAATCAGCTTATCCTACTTGACTTTTGCCATCTTTCCCTCCCAGATAAAGTCTTTCAGCTCTTTATTAATTGCTACCCACAACTTCTCTGGTAGATAAAAATATGCCTGACCTGTGTTTATAAGACTAATATGAGTAAAAACATTTAGACTGCTTGTATCTTACTGTCCATATCCATAAAACAATGTTTCCAATTTTTGTATTATCCTTTGTTTAGTCTCTTCCCATATATCATTAGCTGCCACACCAGAATAATTTTTAATGCATAGCCTTAAATACTTCATTTTATCATGTCCCCATAAATACGGATATTGCTGAACCAATTTGTGCCCGAGTACATCATTTACCGCTATTGTCTTTGTTTTAGCTACATTAATTTTGGATCCCGAAAAGATTTGAAACCGTCTCAGAGTGTTCCACAACACTGTAATTTTGGTTTTGTCAGGTATAAAATACATCATCTGCAAACAGAGCCAGCTTTTCTTGGCCACCATACCAATTATATCCTTGAATTTCTGAGTCCGTTATTTTATTTGCCAGTGGTTCTCAATGTAATGCAAATAACAAAGGGGGAAGAGGGTACACCTGCCTGGTTCTTCTGCTCAAGCAGAAATTATCAGAGATGGCCCCACCCACTTTAATTTTCACCTCCGATCCCTAATATATCCTCCTAATCAACCTTATATTTTTTTCAGGAACTGCAAATGCTTCCATTGCCCTGCTCATAAAGCCCCAGCTTAGTCTGTCAAATGCTTTCTGTGCATCAAGACTCATCAGCAATGGTATTTTCTTACATTCTGCTTCCCTCTGGATCATCAGTGTTCTGTTAATGTTATCAAAGGTTTGCCTTTCCTCCACAAAAGCACATTGATCCATATCTATCAGTTTTGGCATTCATTTTGTCATTCTTTTAGCCATTATAGGCATGAACACATTGTAATCATGGTTTAGTATTGAAATGGGCCTGTATGCAGCTGGGTCTGATGGATCTTTACCCTCTTTAGGTATTACAGGTGCCACTGCTTTCTTCCAAGATGTTGGTACTTCATCTCCTCTTAAAATACTATTAAATCTTTCCAGATTTTTATCAGCTTTTTCCCTTCCTAGGTTTCAAACTTCCACAGGAATACCATCTATTCCTAGAAACTTTCTTGTAGATTGGTTATACATCACAATTTTTATCTCATCTCCCCCTATGCTAACTGTTAGTAATTGAGCCTCATCTACCTCTAACCTTGGCATATTTAATTATTTCATCAACATTTTCATTTGTATCTTTTCTTGATTTCCATACGTCTCTGCTTTGCACAGACTTTCATAGAATTTTTGAAATATTTTTAATACCTCTATAGGATCTCATTACCTTCCTTGTTGTAGGTTCTCTAAGCTTGGTGACAATCCTTTCTACTTTCTGTTACCTAAGTTATTGTGCTAGAAGTTTTTGTGCTCTGTTATTATCAAAAACAGCTGCTTAACAGCAGTCTTTCTAAACTCATGCATATTATCAAGGTAATCCATTATTTTCTGCTTAGCATTCTGCAGTTGCTCTTCTTGTTCTGTGAGGTTCCCCCATTCTGAAATACTTTAACCTTTGACAGTCCCTCTAAATAATTATTGTTACTTCTTAACCATAGCTCCCTTTCTTTTAATTCCACCCTATTTTAAACTCTACCTTAATTTTATCTCACTCCCTAGCTATATTTTCAGAAGAAATTTTGATCGTCTCTAATAGCCCCTGAATAACTTCCACTAACCATTCCTTAAATTCCTATCTTTTCAACAGATAGGTGGGAAAGCACCAGTGTCGCATTTTTATTTCAATATCCTGTGTTTTTATTTTAGTTATTATTGGCGAATGATCTGAAATAGTTATTGGGTGCGTATCAAGACCCTCAGTTAAATCCACATGTTCCTGTGAAATGTAAATTCTGTCTAGCCTAGCCCAATTTTTATGTTTTGGGGAATAATATGTAAATTCACTCCAAACTCCTATTACTGAATTCACATCTTCCATGCCAAATATTTTCATAAATTTCTTCAAAAATCTACACTTCTTTCTTATACTTTCCCTTATGGGCCCACCAGACACATCTTCACTATTGCAAATCACATTCCAGTCCCCACCTATAAGTAATATTCCTTGATGAGACCTTAATATTTCTCCAGAATTTTCTTAAGCCTGTTGCTTTCGTGTTGGTATATGAATAAATGAGTCTTCTTGGGTTCTATTTAAGCAGCTTTATTTTATACAAACATATCACTTTAGAGGCTTATTGACTATGACTTAAGTAACTTATGTACAAACTAACTACTGCGATCATACATGCCCACTCTCTGGCTGCTACAAAATGGCACTAGGGATTGCACATGGTAGGAATTTATACTTGCACATACAGCCTCGTAAGCTTCTTAAAGACGTAGCACACACACGTTACACTCTGATCTACATCCTCCCTCTTTGAGAAATACATCATGCAATTTGTCTTGAGATTGTTTAGCATGCAGAAATCACAGATAATCTAAAGACATGCATTATACCATACCATACTAAGTACACACACACATACACATATATATATATATATATATATATATATATATATATTTATATATATTTATATATATATTTATATATATATATATATATATATATATATATATATATATATATATATATATATATATATATATGGTTCCACTTTATATCATTGAATTACCATTTCATCGAATTGCAAATCATCGAGACCAAATCGTCGAAAACTCATTTCATCGAAAACTCATTTAATCGAATCTCAGATCATTGAAAACTATGAAGCAACTATAAATAACATTCCACAATGTTTTTACTATGTTTATGCAGGGTGGCAAGCCCCCCTGCACCCCCCATGTGGGGGGCTCTGCCCCCCCACACCCCCCATAATGAAATATACAAACTCCAAGGTCGCACTACACTGGGGGGAAAAAGGTAATTTCCTAACCCCACTGTAGTGCGACTGAGTTGGTATATTTAATTACGGGGTGGGGCAGAGCCCCACATAGAGTGCAGGGGCTTGCCTGCATAAACATAGTACAAAGTGTCTGGGATGTTATTTGTAGTTGCTTCATAGTTTTCAATGATTTGAGATTCGATGAAATGAGTTTTCGATGAAATGAGTTTTCGACGATTTGGTCTCGATTTGCAATTCGATGAAATGGTAATTCGATGATATGAAGTGGAACCATATATATATAGTCAAGTCCATGTTGCTGTGTATTTCACACTAGGCTTAGAAACTCATCCATATCATGTGACATAAAATTGTGAATCTGATTTAGCAACTGGGACAGTCTTTGCAAAATGGCTGACCTGTGGAATATTCAAATTACTTTCTGGAACAGAATCAGACTTTTGAACACATTCTGGTTTGGAAACAATGTCTGACTCATTCTTTGATTTAGAGTTTGCATCATAGGTACAATGTTGTGATTGCAATCATGATGATTCTGGTACAGGAAGAGGATGCCTGTGATTCCTCCTGTACTCCACACCCTCAGAGCTTACCAAATAGGATCTCTGTTCGGCACTGATGCCTATCATCTGTCCTATTCGATCAAAACCTTTTGTTGTACGAGTACCATCTCTCCTTCCTTCAACAAAAGAAGTAATCTGCTCAATCTGTGATAACTAGATTTCTGGATATTACGCTTCTTCAACAGTTGACCCTTGATGGTTTTATTGTTCTTAGAGTTAGGCTGCAACAAACTGGATGAAATAGGTAGTGTAGTTCTAGTTTGTCTTGAACATAGTCTTGGCTTACCTGCTCAAAGACTATCTTCACAATGTATGTTTCTGAGATTAAGTAAATTCAAGAATAGATCAATATTGTCACACTTTGACTTTTCACTTAATTGCTTTGCACTGTGTACTGCTCATTCAGCTAGACCATTTGATTGAGGATATTCAGGACTAATAGTGACATGTACAAAGTCCCATTCTCTTGCAAATTTCTGAAACAACTTGCTAGTAAATTGAGTACCATTGTCAGAATAAAGTTTGTGTGGACTACCGTGAACTGAGAAATGACGTTTCAGCTTATTAACAACAGCTGGTGAGGTTAAGTTTGGTAGTAGATCAATCTCAAACCAATTTGAATAAGAGTCTACCAAAACCAAGTAGTGTTGATTGTTCCACTCAAAGATATCAGTTGCTACAGTAAACCAAGGTAGTTCAGGTATTGGATTTAGCTGAAGCAGTTCTCTTTGCAAATGTGCTCTGGTACAATTACATACTGAACAAGAAGAAAGAACTCTTATCAATGCCTTTTAGTAATGAAGGCCAAAATACTAGTTCTCTTGCCCTTTTCTTAGTGGATAATAAACCCGGGTGACCACGTTGCAAAATCTGATTATATTCTTGCTTTAAGGAAGCAGGAACAACAATTTTAGGACCTTTGAAAATAATGCCATCTTCCATCCACAATTCATCTCTGTAATCAAAATACATTTGCACCTCAGGTGATACACTAGATTGCTTTGACGGCCATCCATCATTGATGTAGTGATTAAGCTTTTGTGAATAGTGATCTCTCAACTCATTAAATTTAGTGATGGAAAAATTACGCACTGACATTACATCAAAGTCAAAAGTTTCACCATCAAGCCATTCTGTTGTATTTCTGGACGATTTGGTTAAGGTATCAGCCAAATAGAGCAATTTATCTTTAAAGCAGACCATTTTGAAATTGTGCTTTTGCAATTTGAGCATCGTTCTTTGTAATCTCGCCGGAGCAGAATGCATAGGCTTCTTTAGAATGGTAAATAGAGGGTGATGATCAGTTTCAGTCTGGATAGCTCGGCCATAAATATAATCGTTAAACTTGGAACATGCCAAAAGCTCTTTCTCAATTTGAGCATAATGCATCTCAGTTTGAGTAAGTGTCCTAGATGCATAGGCTACTGGTCTGCCCTCTTGAAGAATAACTGCACTAAGACCAAAATTTGAAGCATCACAGGAAAGAACAACTGGTTTAGTCACATCATAGTATTTTAACATGGGTGGAGTGGCAGTATTCTGCTTAAGGTCATCAAATGCCTTCTGGTGATGGTCCAACCATGACCATACACCATTTCTGCATGTTAGCTCTCTCAAAGGTGCTGTCAACTCACTGAAGTCTGCTATAAACTTGCCTAAGTAGTTGACCATGCCAAGAAAACGCTGTAAACCTTGCACATTAGCTGGTGCTGACATCTCTAAAATAGCTGTTTGTTTGGTTGGGTCAGGTTTTAAGCCTGTACTTGTAAACAAGTGACCTACATAGATAACTTCTGGAAGTCTGAATTTGCACTTCAGAGGATTGAGCTTCAAGTTTACTTCATGTGCTCTGTCTAGAACTTTCTTGAGGTTTCTGTCATGCTCTGCTTCACCATTGCCTCCAACTAATAGATCGTCTAATATTGTGGCACAAGGATAACCTGAAAAAATTTGTTCCATTGCACGCTGAAAGACTTCACTTGCAGAACTTATTCCAAATGGCATCCTTAGGAATCTGCATCTGCCAAGTGGAGTACCAAAAGTAGTTAGAAATGAGTACTTGCAATTAAGCATCACTTGCCAAAATGAACTCTTTATATCCAAAACAGAAAATACAGTGGAATTCGGTATTAGAGCTGCAACTTCCTCAACTGTGCGCATTGGATGATATGGCCTTTTTAATGCTTTGTTCAAACCTCTAGGACCAGTGCATATTCTGATTTCGTTTGAGCCTTTCTTATGAGCAGCTACCATGGACAACACCCATTTATTTGGTTCTGTGACTGGACAAATCACACCATGCTGCACCATCTTATCCAACTGAGCTTTAACTTTATTTTGCATTGCTATTGGAACTCTTCTTGCTGGTCTGACTACTGAAGGGATCTCAGGATCTAACTTCATAGAATACACAACTGGAAGTGTGCCCAATTTGTCATCAAAAACATCAGCATACTCTGAGAAAATGGCTTTGGAAAAACTTGAACTTGGAACTGCACTCACATGATGAACTTCTTGATCTAAAGAAAGCAGATTCATTCTCAAACTGTCTTTAAGACCTAGTAAAGATTGCACTGGTCATCGGACTGTGTAGAATAATAAATTGTAACAGTTCTCGGCCAAATAACATGAAAGTATTACTGAACCTTCGGTTTGAATTTCTTCACCTCCATACGCAACAAGTCTCGCACTTCTGGTTACATTGATTTTTTTCATTAGTTCTCACTTTTGCAAATGTGTCCACTGATATAACGTTACACTTTGACCCAGTGCCTACTTTGAGCTCTGTGGATTTTCCATTTATCTGAACCATACAAAACATTTCACTCCTTGTTAATAAGTTTACTGCATCAGCTCTTTCTCCAAGTACTGATACATCATCCACATAGAAAGCTGACTGTTTTGGCTCTACTTGATCAACTTGCTTTTTTGTGTGACCTTTCTTTACAACTGAGTGAGGCTTACTTGATTTGCAAAACTTTTGGAAATGGGTCCATTTTTTACATTTGTGGCATTGCTGATCATATGCTAAACACTTCCCTCTTTTAGACTTATGATTTGTACCACAATTGCGACAGTTAACAATAAAGCTAGACTTTGGTTTTGCTAACTTACGTTTGTGGTGCACTGAGCTGGCGGTGGAGCTTACACTTTTTCTGGAACTTTTTTGAAAGCTTTGTACCTTCTTTAGAAACCCTGTGGCTACACCTTGCTTAAGCCTGTTTCTGTTTACCATGTGTTACATACTATCTACGTTTAACTGGAGCTCACTGAAACCAAACTTTTGTCACTCACAAGCATGTTTGTATGTCTTTCTGTCACCTTATGGATCTGACAAATCTCTTTGCTTTGCTTAATGTCAAATCACTGTCACAAAGTAAAATTTTTCTTACTGCAGCACTGTTAATACCACACACAAGTCTGTCCTTTATCAGCTCATCTTTCAAATCACCAAACTGACACATTTTAGCTTTGTTTCTCAAGTCAGTTATATAAGCTGCAAATGTTTCCCCTGGTTTTTGACTTCTTGTGTAAAACAAATGCCTCTCTAATGTAATGTTCGTCTGGGGGTTGCACATTTCTCTGAACTTAAGCATCAAACACTTGGGGTCTTCCCTTGATTCAACTTGTACTACAGTATTGTGGTCTGCACCTTCACCTTCATACACTGCTAGTGCATATACAAATGGATGTTCTCTTTCTATGACCTCAGATCCTAATATAGATTTAGCAAAATGAGTGCTTTGACGTGTGCCTCTCTAGCTGGAAAACCTGCTTGTATAAAAATATCGTACTCTTGTTCAGATATTCTCCAGTACTCTGCAATGTTCTGATGAAATACAAGTGGTTGAGATTTTCGAAATCTGTCTAACATTTTAACACATACCAGAGAAGGGTCTTGCAAATACGCACTAATACACACACACACACACACACACACACACACACACACACACACACACACACACACACACACACACACACACACACATGTAATTGGCATAAACACAGTTTGTTCAATGCATTTGTGTTCTGTACTTATACTTTCTCTCTTTAAGCTTATCGGAATTGTGCGAATGAACAGCCTCGTAGTACTTTCAAATAACTTGCACTTTGCAAAATAAACTTCTCTGGCTTCTTGATGCTTTATTGCGCTTTGCAAAATAACTTTTCAGATTTCTTGATGCTTTACTGTACTTTGTGAAATAGCTTTTCAAATTTCTCAACACTTTACTGTACTTTGCAAAATAGCTTTTTAGTTTTCTTGATGCTTTACTGTACTTTGCAAAATAGCTTTTCAGATTTCTTGATGGCTTACTGTGCTTTGCAAAATAACTTTTTTGGGCTATCAATGCTTTACGAAACTTTGCAGAATAGCTTTTCAGACTTTTTTATGCTTTACAGAATAATTTCTCTGACTTTTCAATGCTTTATGAAATCTTTGATTGGTAAAGGCAGAAATGCTAAAATCATTTATCATCACTCGCTATGATTGCAGAATTGGTAAAGGCAAAAATGCTAAAGTCATTTACTTTCAAAATTGGTAAAGGCAGAAATGCTCAAGCAATCGCTTGGAACTTTATTGATAAAGGCAAGAATACTACAGTCATATGCCATCACTTGTCAAAGTCATCACTTTAAGAAACATTCGAGAACTCTACGATGCAACTGAGCAATTCATGAGCACTGCAATACCCTTGTAATTTTTTGTAAGAAACATCTTTTTATCAATGCAAGAAACATATTAAGCAACTGTACAATGAGAATAAATCGGACTTCTGTTGCCCAAATTCAATATCTTTTGAAGTGTTTGCACTTTGCAAATGACTACATGCAATACTCTGAAATGTCCCCCAAATTGCAGTACCTTGCTCGGCAACTCTTTACAGTAAAAAAAGCACTCTGTAATGGTGACACACCCAGCACAAGAACTTTTTTTCAAATAACCGTGCTCTGACTGGATTACACAAAATAGTTGAACTTTGCACACAATTAACTCTTCAAAATACATGCACAGCAATAAGCACACACTGTAAGCACTTTTATACACTCTGAGATACTTTGAATAACTTTAATTATACCCTTGATACAATACAAAGTCGTAGTTATGCCCAAACACAAGCATTCCCCTTATTTTTTGCTTACTGTGCCCTTTTCTCTTTTCTTATTGTATTCTTTTTGCTCATTTAAGCCCTTTTTATGCCAAATGTACTTTTCTTGTGTTTGTTTTACTCTAAACATGCCCAATTCTGCATTAAACATGCTCATTTGGCCTTAAACATACTCGTTTTGTACTTTAAAGTCAATCGTCTTGTCAAATACTTTTAACTTAAACATTGTCTTTAATTATCAAACTTGTTTTGTAGTTTCCGCTTCCCTGATAATGCAGTTTGTGCCCTTGTAATGCCCTTTCTTGCCTCTTTGCATCGAGTAAATAATTTGTATTATTTTTCATTACCCTTGATTCTTTCTGGTTGTGTTTGTACTGATTTCTCTCGGTTTTACTATTGCTGTCGTCTTTACATCTCATGGCTCCAAATGTTCTTCTCTTTTCCATCCTGGTTCTGACACCATGTCACTTCCACATTGGTGCACAAATAAACGAGTCTTCATGGGTTCTGTTTAAGCAGCTTTATTCTATACAAACACATCACTATAAAGACTTATTGACTATGACTTAAGTAACTTATATACAAACTAACTGCGATCATACATGCTCACTCTCTGGCTGCTTCTACAAAATAGCAATAGGGATTGCATGTGTCTGGAATTTATACGTGCACCCACAGCTTCATATGCTTCTTAAAGACATAGCACACACATGTTACACTCTGCTCTACAAGCAGCATTGTAGCAGTTTTAGGTGGAATATAAATACATGCCAGTGTAATCCTCCTCCCTTTCCAGTAGCACCTTAGCACTACAAATCTGACATTATTATCTTTTTATTATTGGTGCTCTTCTTGCAGTTAACATAAGTACTCCTGTATTCCTTTGTCTGAGATATTCTGCTGAATAACCATTTTGAAAACCTTTCTTTATCAAATTCACATGTTCAGTTATTTCCAAGTGTGTCTCATGCAACATAGCTATTTGCACTGTACATTTTTAATATACTTCACTACTCTTCCTTTTTTGTATTTATCTGTGAGACCATTGGGATTTAAAGACATTACAGAAAGCATCATTGCATTAAAAAGTTATTATTCCCACCTTTTATGTATAACACCTTTTGTTAAATGTCTAGTTCCATCTTTTGTGTTACATGCATACACTGTATGACAAGTTGTACTTTTATGCAGTTGTTTCGTGTCATATCCATTTGAGCCTTTGTCACATCTTACAAAACTTTTGTTTTATTGAAAGCCCTCAAACAAAAAAACAAACACCCCCAATACCCCCTTAAAATCTATTAACCTAATACTAATAGACAAAACTATGTACATCTTTAAATACTGAAGTTTTACCTGCTTAATGGGAACAAATATCCCAAACTGACAGCCACACTCACAGACTTCAGTTAACGTAAAAAAAGGTTAAACATTTCTTCCTCACATTTTGTAGGTAATTTTTCCAGGTCCTCTGTATTTCTTTTTTTCTGGCATCCAAGCAGTACACTTACTAGCCAGTTACTGAAATGTACCCATAAATACAAGACTACTGGCCTGATAAGTTTCTGTTTTCATACCAGGAGAGTAGGAATTAAGCTGGTACTCCATATGCAGCCATCTTAGAAGTCTACCAGGGGTTTTGCATATGTATTCACCTAGAAAACAGGTGGCTCCTCTTTGGGTTCTATACTTTGTGCTTGAAAAGCTTACTTTCTTTATTTGAACCAGCTAATTTGGCTGGATTGAAGTTCTTATAGGTTCATAGGTGTGTACTAGGCTAATGGCCCTGGAGCCTTTACAAGCCTAGCCCATAGGATTACCCTGGTATTGTCCCACTAGTGTCTCTGACGAGTAGAACCACTGGAGTGATCCCCGGGGTGACTTTTCTATTTCCCATCTACTCATCAAGATCTCTCTTGAAGAGAGCCAGCGAGATGCCCTGCTTGACATGTAAGGGAAGTCTATTCCATAGCATGGCCAGTCTCTGGGTTATGAACCTGTCCCTCCAGCATGTTCTGCTGATTGTGGTAATGAGGTTGAGGTCTCTGGAGCATGTGATGTGGAGGGATTGGGATTTGTTTAGATGTAGCATTTCTAACAGAGCTGGGTCAGACATGGCTTTTTAAGTCAAGCAGAGATTGCCTCTAAGTAGACGATATGAGACGGAGAATAGTTTGAATCTGTCCATATAGGACAAGTGTTTAAAGCCTAGTATCCTTTTTGTGAGGTACTTTTGCAGCCTCTCCAGTTGTTGCAGGTGTCTAGTGAGGTACATGCCAAATGGGGCATTGTACTCGACGATTAGTCTAATGAGGGAAGAGTAGACAGAGACAATGACCTCTTTCTCCTTGGATGCAAAACCCTTAGTAATGAGATGTGCCACATAGAATGACTTTCTCACCACAGTGGCAATGTGGTGGTCAAAAAAGAGGTTGCTGTCAACCTGTATTCCCAGATCTCTTATAACACCTTCTGTGTTCAGTGGACTACCATCAATGTGGTAATTCAAGGGAACAGGGTTTTTCCCAAGGGGGATGACGGGACATTTTTTGGCATTGAGCTTAAGGTCATGGTTCTGACACCAGTCGGTGTCATTGAGGCCTTTCTGTAGGATGTCAGCATCACTTGGGGAGTTAATAATAGCTCACAACTTGCAATAGTCTACGAACTTTGTCAGCCAGAGTCCCTTCATGATGGCCTGGACTTCAGAGAAGTAGGTACCAAACAGGAGAGGACCCAGGACCAAACTCTGTGGGACTCCACTCGTGACTGGTCAGCAGTCTGACTTGGCGTCAGCTACTTTCACACTGTGGGTTCTATCTGTGAGCCGGTTTGCAACCCACCTAGTGATATAGGGGTTGATGCCTAGCTTAGTGAGTTTTTCTATGATTCCTGAGTGGGGAATGGTATCAAAGGCCTTGGCCAGATCAAGGTAGGCTGTATGAATCACCTTGCCTTCATCCACAGCTATGGTGACTGACTCGAAGTCAACCAAGTTGAGCAGGCATGATCTACCCTTCACAAAACCAAACTGTGTAGGATCCAGAGTTTGGAGATTCCATATATCCTTGTTTAACATTGCTGGAGCCTTCCTGTGTCCTGACAGAGTGCTCTTCAATCTATCTGGAGAATATACAGAGGTAAGTATATTTTTCTGGCACTTCAGAGTTGTGTACTGTTAATTGTTGCTTGACTAATTTTATATCATTGCTCGCTGACTTCAGAATTGTGCACTATTATTTTTGCTTCACTGTATAGTTTTTCAGATCTCTGCTGAAGGTGTTGGTTTGCCCCACCTCTCCCTATTTCTCTGTGTCTTAAGTTGGTATAACTGGTTTTACATCCTGTGCTTTCTGTGTTGGAGGGAAGCCTTCCAGCTTATCAGTGGGAGTGGTAAGCACTAGGTAACCGATCTACCACATAAGGAGTGGTTCTGGCCCTGAAATTGTAGTTATTGGCCGTTTGGGCAGTTTTTTCATGTGTCTCAACTTTCTGATTTAAAAGCCTGCATTTGCACTTGTTTCCCCCCTTTCCTGTAACTAGTTTAGTCCAGATACAGATTCTAAGTTTTAGCACTTGAATTTACTTGTTCGTGATCAGCACTTGTTCAAAACTTGTTGTAAGCACTAAATAACCTACTAATTACTACAGCACTCAACCTTCCTCATTACCTAGAGGAAAACAGTTTTGGTACTTACTTTCCTCACTTGCTTAGAGAAAAACAGCTCTTGTACTCACTTTCCTCACTTATCTAGAGGAAAATATTTTTTTATTCAGGCATGTCCAAGGGTCAGCTCCCAGTGTTCTCTCCTGTCTACCTGATGAATCTGGGCATCTTGGGGCAATGTAGAAATTGCCTCCTGTACACAGACAACCCTCTCCTCCTACCACCCAACACTATAACCTGTGAGAGATGCACGTATCTAGCCAAACTGACGGTAAAGCTCTCTCCAACCAAGACTGAACTTAACAGTCAAGAGGAGAAGGTAAACACTTGCACCACACCACACTCATCACATAGTCTCACTAAATCTACACCACCAAAATCTGCACATAGAAACAAAAAAACATTTGCGGAGGCTCTCAATAATAACCTCCTCAAGCAACAGAGACCTCCAAAGCAGAAATGCAAGCAACCTCTACCCCCCCCAACACAACCCAAATGACACACAGCCCGCAGACTCAGTGTGCCACTCACCCACAGGCAATAAGGCAAAACAACGTACAAAACACACTAGTCATAGGTGACTCTATAGTCAGGCACACTGATGTCCCACTCACCAGGCTAAACAAGGAGAAGGTTACTGTCAGCTGCCTGTCAGGTGTCAGGATCCGCCACATAACCCACGCACTCAGGTCACTCCACAACAAGTACAAATATGACTCTGTCATTGTACATGTTGGTATGAATGACCTGAGATGTACCTCCCTGTACGACTACATGAAAAGAGACATGGAAGAGCTCTCTGATCTTGTAGCCCAAGCAGGTCTGACCCTAGCCCTGAGTAGCATTCTGCCATCACCCAGAATGATACCGCAGTACAAGGACAAAATGATTGACTTCAACAATTGGCTAAGCTTCTGGTGTCATTCTAAAGGGATCCAGTATCTGTCTGCCTGGGATGACATGGCTGACAGACCACGATGTTTTGCCAGAGATGGCCTGCACCTGTCACCCCTGGGATTCTGGATACTGGCTAAGGTTCTTGCCGCCCCTAGAGTGCCTTTTTTAGGCAAGGTTCAAACGACAAATTCACTACCCTAACAGGAACAGGCAAGCAAAAACTGAGGGTGATTAACTCAATGCTAGAAGTCTAAATCTCAGAATGCACTCACTCAAGGCATTCCTTAAAATGGAGAACATTGATATCTGTGCAGTGACTGAGACCTGGTTCAAGGCTCCATAGAGAGCACCCCTACACTACCAGGCTATAACTCATACCACACATTTCGGCCATGTAACCTGGACTGAAACACCAAAGGTGGAGGTGTGTCCATATTCATTAAGGATATCCACACCTCCAGGCTAGTTGCTTAGCATAATGCAGCCGAGGTTATCCAAGTGTAACTAGCTCTGGGCAAAACTGCAATCCAAATTGTAGCTTGCTACAGATCTCTCACCTTGCCCCAGGATTCCCACTCCTCTTTTCTTGATGTACTGGAAAATATTAAGGTTCAACCAAACACCCTAATAATGGGCAATTTCAACTACCCCACCATTAACTGGGAAAACTACTCATGTACCAACTCATTCGCTCAACGCTTTCTGGAATTCATAAACTCCAATGCCCTGGATCAACTTATCCACTCCCCCACCAGGGGCAACAATATCCTAGATCTAGTCATTACCAACAAGAGTGACCGGTGTTCCACACCTGAAGTCAGCACCTCATTGGTCCGATCCGACCATAAGCTAATTACCCTAGATATCCACATCCTGCCCCCACCCCCCATTAAGGAAACCACAGTAAAAAATTTCTCCAAAGCCAACTTCATGCTTCTTAATACAGAAGTGGTGAACTTCATGACACCCATGCAGATGGATAATACAGTTACGACTTCTGAATCCTACACAGTTGCACTTTAAAAGCACTTACATGAGTGCATGGATCGTGCTATCCCAAACAGAACCAAGATGCTATCCTCCAAAAAAAGAAAGCCAATCTGGTGGTCCCCTGCCATAAACAAAACTGTACAACAGAAGGAAGAAACTGTTGCAAAAGAGAGCAAAATCCCATGAGTGGAGGAGCTCACTGGTCAACCTCTTTAAGAAGCTGCGATCCCTGATAAAATCCTCCAAAGCTAGTTACGAAAACAAAATCGCCCCTGATTCTAAAGACAACCACAAAGCTGGCAATACTCAGATCTGCTTTGAGTTACAGCACAATCGCACTAAATATTCAGACCCAACTGATATTGCCAACATCCTGGCAGATAGGTGAATCTTTCAGCTCGGTATAGGAGGTACCATTGTGCAGTAGCTCAGAGCACATCTGGGTATTGCCGTGAAGTTTCTTTACATAACTATAAAAGGCCTTGTGGTTGTCTTTACTATCTGCTGGAATTCTGTTTTCAAAGCTAGCTTTAGAGGATTTGATGAGGGATATCAACCTTTTGTTGAGGCTGATAAGGGAGTTGTTCCAGTCTTAGGACTTCGCCTTATTCCACATCAGTTTCCTCCTGTTGTAGAGTTTGTTTATGGCAGTGGACCATCAGATTTGTTTTCTTTTTTTTGAGGAGAGCATCTTGGTTCTATTGGGTATGGTGAGATCCATGCATTTGTGTACGTGTTCGTACAGTGCATTGGTGTATGATTCGGCGGTCATGCAGCTATTCTCCATTTGCATGGGTGCTATGAAGTTAGCCACCTTTGTTTTTAGGAGCACAAAGTTAGCTTTGGAAAAGTTTGTGATTAGTTTGTGGGCGGTTCTAACCAGGGAGGAGTTGACTACTGGTGTAGAGCATCAGTCGGCCATGTTAGTAATGACCAGGTCAAGGATGTTGCTACCTCTAGTGGGGGTAAGAACGAACTGATCCAGAGCATTGGAATGAATGAGTTCCAGAAAGCATTGGGCAAGTGTATTGGTACATGAGTAGTTTTCCCAGTTAATGGAGGGGTAGTTGAAGTCACCCAGTATGAGAGTGTTAGGTTGGACCCTAATATTCTCCAGGGTGCTTAGGAACGTGGAGTGTGAGTCTTGGGACATGGTTGGGGACCTGTAGCAGGCTACAACCTGAATCTCTGTCTTACGCAATATTAGCTGCACCTGAAGTATCTCAGATGCGTTATTTTGGGCTACCAGTTTAGAAGTGTGCGCATCCTTTATGAATATGGAAACACCACCACCTTTGGAGCTTCGGTCCAAGTTCTGGGGCTGAAAGGTGTGGAATGAGTTATAGCCAGGTAGTGCAGGGATGCTTTCTGCTGGCTTGAACCAGGTCTCTGTTACAGCACAAATATCGATGTTCTCCATTTTAAGCAAGTGCATTTTGAGATTTAGACTTCTAGCATTGACCAGCATGACATGGCACATGGAAACTGTTTTACACTGCTCTGACTTCTGCTAGGAGAGTATCTGAATTGCAAGCATCGAATGAGAATCAGCCCTACCGTATTTGTCAGAAGGATAGGGTGTCTTTGAGAACAAACTCTTCTTTTATGCCTAAAGTGGTCTCAAAGTTTACTGTAATCCAGACTGTTCATCTCCCTGTCATCTTCCCTGAAGCAAAACATAAGAGAAAAAAGATTCTTTACTTTCTTGATGTTGAGGGCAGCTCAGATACTACGTAGACTAGACCTGATCAGATGTTTGTGACTCATGATGGTAAGAGCAGAGGACTACTAATTTCAAAGCAGACTGGTTCCAGGTGGCTATCTCATGCTATTGCCTTTTGTTATACACACCATAAAAAGCCACTTCTAGGCAAGGCTAGGGTGTATTCCACAAGGACTTTGGCTCTTTCGTGCCTCTGTGGAATGTGGTGGTCTCAAAAGTGTTGCAGAGGGAGCAGCTGGGTCCTTTGTACATACATTTACAAAAAATTACAAATTGGATTAATTTTCAAGTTCTAGAATAGGCTTTGCTAGCAACATTCCTCGTGGGCTCATGGAGTCTTTGTTTATTTGTCTCTTCCCCTTTTCAGTTTTCTAAGCTATGGTAATCTAGCCATATAACTTAGGCTATTGCAATAGTGATCTATATGTTGAATGTAGTACAGTTGTGTAAGTAATCTTACCATAACAGTATGTGTTCTAAGAGATCACTGTTAGAGTAGCATCCCCTCCTTCCAGCCCCGTTACTTTGGCTGTTTTGCTTTTGTGTTGCCAGGGTGCGGATGTATACACCCCTTTGTTTATAGTTTACTGATAAGTTTTCTAGCATTGCTCTTTTAGAACTCTTGCCTCCTGTCATAGGCAACAAAATGTTCTGAGGTAATTTGTACCATAACTGTCTTTGTACCGAGCTGCATTCAAGATCCAGACAGAGCACAAGAGTCCCTCATTGACTCTCTTCAAGAGGAATCTTTATGAGTGGATGGGAGATCGTAGGTTTACCCTGGGTATCACTTCTGTGTCACTGTTAGACAGAGGTGCAGTATACTAACCTCGACAAAGGGCATAGCAAAATTAATTTAAAATGGGTGGCGAAAGCCAAACACACTCTGGCTAGGCTTATAAATGCCCTAGGGCAGATAGCCTAGTATGAACCTATGAACCTATGAAAGGCATCCTTAAGCTTTGAAAAACCTGGTTGGTCACAAGAGGGGGTAGGATCTATGTAGTTTGTACTACTGCAACAGTGATCTATTAGAACATCCACTGTTAGGCTTGTATTTACTTGGCTGTAGCTTTTACCGAAGGAAGGAAAAGATGCCACATCTTCCCTTCTTATAGGCTGATTTCAGTCTTGAATCATGATTATAAAGTATGTATGCCTCTTCTAGTGAAAAGAGTGACAAGGATCTTACTGTGGCTTATAGAACAAGAACAGTGCAGATTTGTGGAGGGGAGGCAGTAATTTGATATCATTTCTGTCAGAAAAGCAGAAAGATCATTTCCTATTAATCATTCTTGACAACAAGAAAGCATTCTTCAGGGTGGACTAGAGGTAGATGATGGGGGTGATGATGGAAATGGGATTTCCTAAGACTCAGGTTAATCTAAGACTAAGAATTTGCAGTGGCTTTCAGGCAGAATTTGTCATCTGTTAGGTTCTCAGAGACATTTAATGTGGGTGGAGTTACTAGGCAGGGATGCCCAGTTTTCTCCTTGTTGTTTGCTGTATATATATATATATATATATATATATATATATATATATATATATATAGCCTCTAACAAAACAAATTAGAAGGTCTCCAGTGAAAGTGTATAACTGGTATGAAACTCAACATAAAATAGCACAATTCACAATGATGTACTAATACGTACAGACCTGGTGTAGGGGGTGTCAGCATTGTATTCATTACTGATTAAGTTCCAGGCATTCTCGGGATATAAAGTTAATGTTAGAAAAGCTAAAGCCATTACATTAAATAAACTGACTATCATTGACCTAATACAGCAATAGTATTATGTGTGGGGTAATGACCGAATTTAGTATTTGGGAATAACTCTTAAACCTAATACAGAGGATGGTGCTAAAGAATTTTGCAGGGAAAAGTTAAAATAATGGGAGAAATTGGGAATTTTAAAATGTTAAGAGGGGCTGACCTGTATAATAAGACTCAAATAACAATGTTTTGATGTACTTAATTATATATGTAGGTCAACGTGTTTTTTATTTGTCTTTTGGTAACTGAGGAAGTCCTATTGAGCCAATGGCTCTTTTTTCAATGGAAGCTCAGGGAGAAAAGCTCCACAACAGATACAAAAACATTTGAACAGTAGTTGATGAGTAATTATATATAGGAGAGAAAACCCATGCAACAGATTGGGAAGAAGGGCTGCACAAAACACATGTAAAAAGCATTTTATAATAACTGATAAGTAAAATATACAAGGAAAGAAAATCCCTACAACAGATTGAGGTACATTATCAGAATATTACTAGGGTATAAACGGCAAGTGGCAAGACACTTTGCAGAAGTGGATAGCCCATGTCAAGTAAACTAATACATAGTTGTTAAACTTTAGTAGATTGCTAATAGTATATGGAGGTGAGAAATTAACTAGAGTATACTGCTGCCAAAGTGGGCAGAGTAGTAGAAAAGGATAAGGAGTAGAAATGAGCAGGATGGGAAATTAACAACATGGAGAGCGGGTTTATTATTAAAGGAATAAAAATGCTATGGAAGGGCATTGGAGAGGAAAACAGTAGAAAGTGTCAGCTGAAGAGGTAGTAGAATAGCATACATTAGTAGTATGGTATCATTAAAGTAAGAACTTATTTTGATGTTAGGCCATTACTACCTGGTAAAAAATGAAGGTGTTAGTGAATTAAGAGTGATAAAGACATAGTTATAGTGAGTCATTAGCCATGCATTGTTTTGATGGTTGTTCAGGTCCAGATCCAGGTGTCAGATACATAAGATAGATATTTTTTAGATTGGTCTTGAAATTGGAAAGGTTAGTAGTATGTTTAAGAGATAAGGGGAGAGAGTGCCAGGAGCGGGCTACATAGCTAGAATCGGTAGAGCTTTCTGCTGATCTGTATGGTTTGTATGTAGCGAGGAGCATTTTGTCTTCAGATCAAAGTAGCCTAGAAGGGGTGTACATATGTAATAAGTCTAGTATGGCCTTGCTTTGTTTTGGTTTGTAAATCAGTTTGTGGACTATGAGTAGTTGAATATAACTGAGTTGCTTGGGTAATTCAAGTCAATCAAGTTGTTTTAGGGCTAAGCAGTGATGGGTTCTGTTTGATGAGCTGGTGGCATATTTTGCTATTTTTTTAGCAGTGGTTTAGTTTATTTTGGATGGAAGCTTGAAGGCTAAGCAGTATTGGGAAACCATATAGTAAAGTGGGGAGTAGGAGTGTAGAGACCAGGAGTTTCCTGGACAAATTAGTTTAGTAGTTTTTTGTTTTATACAGTGTCCCTAGTTTTTTGGTAAGCTGTCGTACATGCAAGCCAAATTTGAGGTTATCAGCAATTGTTATGCCTAGTAGCATTTTATGGAGGATGATTTCTGTAGGGATGTTATCAGAGGCTGTAGTTTAAAAATTTTGTGTGAGGTTTGTAAGGGCTTTTGGGAGGAATAATAGCAGCTTTTTTTTTTTTCAGCTAATCAAAATGACTGTTGGGTGTTGTGTTGTGGAGTAATTAGGTTACTAGCAGAACATATTAATGCGGAGTTGTCAGCATATTGTATGAGGGATGCTTGTTGGTAAATATGTTGAAAAACAGTGGCCCATGTACGGAACCTTGGAGCACACCTGTTTTGACGGGTAGGAAGGATGAGTAAGAATTAATCCATTTAACAGACAGGAGTCTATTGGAAAGGCAGCTTGGTGGAAGTATTTGATAGGCCAGGTGAGAAGAGAGTTGTTTTAGAAGTAAGCTAAGGGAAACGGTATTGAAGTTTATGAGAGCTGTGGTGGTGCTATGACCTGATCTGATTACAAATGCATTTTTCAATGATTTTTGAAAGTGGGGAGAGGATGGCAATGGGTCTGAAGTTGAATATGTCATTGGAGTTACCTCTCTTGTGAAGTGGGATGCTTTGAGATTTTTTTTTTTTATAAGGCTGGGACATATGATTCCTGAGTTAGACGTATTTATGAAAATGAATACTGGAAAGGAAATAGAGCTAGCAGCTATTTTTAGAAAATCACCAGGAATTCCATCTGGAGCTAGTGTATGTGGTTTAATTTGTTTGAGGTATTTATTGATTGTTGTGATGGATACTGCTTGAAAGGAAAAAGAATCAGTGTTACTGGACTTGGGAAGTGAGATGGAGTGGGATGTGGTCAGGTTATTTGAGGAGGTTGAATTGTTGAAGTAGTTTAGTGATGCTAGAGATAAAGTAATCATTGAAAGTGTTGGCTGTTCAAGTGTCTAATGAGGGTTGGGGTCTGGTTGAACCAGGGTGTAGTATTTTTGATGTGGAGTCCCAGAATTGTCTAGAATAGGGGTTCCCAAAGTGTGCGCCGCGGTGCCCTGAGGAGCTACGGCTTCCACACAGGGGTGCCGTGAACTAATACCCTTCATTTATTATTTTTTTTTTCTTGTTTTTAAATTTTCATGTTTTTTGAGCTGACATCATGTGCGCAATGACATCAGCTCCATCAGGGCTACCAGCCTGTCGGAATTGAGCAAGGCCTTCCATCTGCTGTTTTGAACTGAAATGGAGTAGGTGGGTTCAGAGCACTGCTACACTGCAGCTGAACGAACGACAAATGTGTGAGAATGTTTCTGACTGTGTTAACAAACTGCTGTCTTTATTATAATAATGCATTAATGTTTGTGCAAACATCACTTCAGCACTTTACTTGGCTGGACTCTGCATGTGGAGTATTATTACAGGGCTGTGTGTCACATAACTTTATTTTCCAAGGATGGCAGATATTTGACTGATGATTGTGTTTTTGTGTTTTGTGTTTGACTGTGGCATTGGGGCAGAGAAAGGACAACTTCAATTATTTTTTTACAAGATCAGAAAGCATCTATGCAGACTGAAAGCAGATATAATATGCACGGCTATGTTTTTAAGAACGAATATACGGACTGTGCAAAAATTTGACTATGAATTGTAACTAGACTTCACATAATTTCTCATTTACATCTCATTTCTGTTAATTTGCTTACACTAATTCACGGCCGTCGTGAATTACTGTAAATTACCTATATGAATCGTCACCTAGCTAAGCTCATTCACGGACAGCACAGACCCCTAATGTGTTCATGCTATGACTGTGATTACTGGCCATGGTTGTTGTCTCTATGAGTCACCACTAGCTCCTCAAGACTGACATTTCAGCAATTTCTGTCGAAATGTCATACAATGGCAAACTATTTTCTGCAATCTCAGCAAAATGGCTAGAAATTCATGACCTACAGGCCCTGTTTACATTAGCTGTTTGCTTGTTTGTTTAGATATTTCTTTCATTTTGTTTTTCACTCTTCACAATATATGGGTCACTAAAGTTTGCATGGTATGTCTTCCTTCATAACTGTTAATCTGCAATTTTATGTTAGTAAAGCTTCACAGAATTATGGAATGCAAACCTATTTTATGGTATGTCAGAATAAAAGAAGTTTAAGAAAATCTAATGCATTTCTTTCCACTGGCAGAAACAAAAAGCTAGTGCTCCATCAGCAATACAGAGGCCCCACCAGTATATATAAATGGATCAAGAATGGTCTGAGCATGGTCATTCTCACTGCACATGTATCTACTGGTGAATTAACAGTCATTTATATACTAACATTTATTTTGCTCCATGGCTTACATACTGATACATACACTATTTACTGACACAATGAACAGGATGATATATAGTAAGAGAGAAGATAATAGTATTTATTTTTACATTTGGCAGTTTCTACTCCCTCTGGAGCAACGTGTACTGTGATTTATGGAATACATAAGAATGATTGCCTCCTCTCTCTCA